>NC_057811.1:450729270-450932127 GCF_018294505.1 Triticum aestivum
GTGTCTCCGGTGACCAAATGGTCACGGGCGTTGGCCCGCTAGCCCGACCGCACCGAGCCTCACCCGCCTAGGTAGTTAGTTCGGCCGTTCGCGCGCTCTAGCGTAGCTTCCGTCGGGCACCCGTAGCACCTCGCCGCCGGCGAGTTCATAGCGCTCGTCTCCGGCCGTTCCAGCCCCTCCGACCACCGCCGTTGGACGCGCGACGTCGAGCCGCGTCGAACGCGCCAAGCCCCGCCCCCGCAAACCCACTGTGGGCGAAACCCGAAGCACACCCGCGCATCGCCGCCGCGTTGGAGCTCGCCGGAGCCCCTCTCCGGTGCCCTGCCGACGTGGCCGGCCGGGCCCCCCCTGGCTCACCGCCAGTGGCCCCCACGGGCCCCAGTTGACTGGGTTGACCCAGTCAACTGCTGACTGGGCAGGCCCAGTCACTGACATGCGGGCCCCGCCGCAAAATTTAAAAAAAAAGAAAAGAAAAAGAAAATGTTTTGTAAATAAAAATAATTAGTTTAAATAATCTCTCACTGACAGGTGGGCCCATTAGTTAATTAACTAGAAGTTAATTAGTTTAATCCTCTGTTAACCCACTGTCTATGACAGGTGGGTCCCCCGTGTCAGTTTGACCAGTCAACCCGGACTGTTGACCGCTGACGTCACTCATACATCATGCTGACGTCATATCCCTTTTTCTGTTAATTAAAAAATTCCAGAAATTCAAATAAACTTTGAAAATTCATATCTTTTAAACCGTAACTCGGATGAAAATGTTTTCTATATGAAAGTTGCTCAGCACGACGAGACGAATCCGAATACGCAGTCCGTTCGTCCACCACACCTCCCTAACCTATCGAACTAGCAACTTTCCCCCTCCGGTCCGTCTGCCCGAAAACGTGAAACATCGGGAATACCTCCCGGATGTTCCCCCCCTTCACCGGTACCACCTACTGTCGCGTTAGGACACCCCTAGCACCGCTCACTGTCATGTCACGCATCGTCATGCTTATGTTTGCATTGTATTTACTGTTTCTTCCCCCTCTTCTCTCCGGTAGACTACGAGACCGACACTGCTGCTGCCCAGTTCGACTACGGAGTCGACGACCCCTCCTACTTGCCAGAGCAACCAGGCAAGCCCCCCCCTTGATCACCAGATATCGCCTACTCTCCTCTATACTGCTTGCATTAGAGTAGTGTAGCATGTTACTGCTTTTCGATATCCTATTCTGATGCATAGCCTATCCTTGCTACTACTGTTGATACCTTTACCTGCAATCCTACATGCTTAGTATAGGATGCTAGATTTCCATCAGTGGCCCTACATTCTTGTCCGTCTGCTGTGCTACACTATCGGGCCGTGATCACCTGGGCGGTGATCGCGGGTATATACTTATATACTATATACATGGCACATGTGATGACTAAAGTCGGGTCGGCTCGTAGGAGTACCCGCAAGTGGATCTTTGTGGCGGAGCGACAGGGCAGGTTGAGACCGCCTAGGTAAGAGGTGGGCCTGGCCCTGGTCGGCGTTCGCGGATACTTAACACGCTTAACGAGATCTTGGTATTTGATCTGAGTCTGGCCATTTGGTCTATACGCACTAGCCATCTACGCGGGAGTAGTTATGGGTATCCCGGCGTCGTGGTATCAGCCGAAGCCTTCGTGACGTCAGCGACTGAGTGGCGCGCGCCGTGTTGGACCGCTTTGACGTAACCGCCGTGATCGTGTGGGTTGCTAGGTCTGCTCGCGGCCGTGTTCGCAACGTGCAGGTGTGCATAGGGCGATGGGCCCAGACCCCTGCGCGCTTAGGATTAGACCGGCGTGCTGACCGCTCTGTTGTGCTTAGGTGGGGCTGCGACGCGTTGATCTTACGAGGCCGGGCATGACCCAGAAAAGTGTGTCCGGCCAATTGGGATCGAGCGTGTTGGGTTATGTGGTGCACCCCTGCAGGGAAGTTTATCTATTCGAATAGCCGTGTCCCTCGGTAAAAGGACGACCCGGAGTTGTACCTTGAGCTTATGACAACTAGAACTGGATACTGAATAAAATACACCCTTCCAAGTGCCAGATACAACCCGGTGATCGCTCTCTAACAGGGCGACGAGGAGGGGATTGCCGGGTAGGATTATGCTATGCGATGCTACTTGGAGGACTTCACTCTATTCTCTTCTATATGCTGCAAGATGGAGATGACCAGAAGTGTAGTCTTCGACAGGACTAGCTATCCCCCTTTTAATTCTGGCATTCTGCAGTTCAGTCCACTGATATGCCCCTTTACACATATACCCATGCATATGTAGTGTAGCTCCTTGCTTGCGAGTACTTTGGATGAGTACTCACGGTTGCTTCTCTCCCTCTTTTTCCCCCTTTCCTTTCTATCTGGTTGTCGCAACCAGATGTTGGAGTCCAGGAGCCAGACGCCACCGTCGACGACGACTCCCACGGCACTGGAGGTGCCTACTACTACGTGCAGGCCGCTGACGACGACCAGGAGTAGTTAGGAGGTCCCAGGCAGGAGGCCTTGCCTCTTCGATCGTTGCTACTTTTGTGCTAGCCTTCTTAAGGCAAAACTTGTTTAACTTATGTCTGTACTCAGATATTGTTGCTTCCGCTGACTCGTCTGTGATCGAGCACTTGTATTCGAGCCCTCGAGGCCCCTGGCTTGTATTATGATGCTTGTATGACTTATTTATGTTTTAGAGTTGTGTTGTGATATCTTCCCGTGAGTCCCTGATCTTGGTCGTACACATTTGCGTGCATGATTAGTGTACGGTCAAATCGGGGGCGTCACAAGCACCAAAAGAAATAAGCGTGTGTGCCAAAAATTGAATAATTATAAAATGATATTCTTACAACACGCCTCCAACAACGCCGATACAGGACCACACTGAACCCATCTACAGAAGAATCAACAGAAGAACACGGGCCACCAGGCATACGGCAAAAAGGACAAGCCATAACTGCAAGGAACACAATGATTATCAAGAACTAATCCCACAAAACCCAGTTGAAACTTGACATCTGATAGTGTTGGTAGTCCCCACCCGTAACTACCCCATAAATCTCCATATCCCGGAAATATAATGGGAACAAAAAGAGAAACGAGAAAGGGAAACAGGGAACCCACGAAGGCAACCGGTAGGGAACGGCGATATCGCGAACGGGGAAGCGCGGTTGACGCTAAAGAAGGACCGCCATAAGAGCAGGCAACAAGCGCGGCGGCCGGGACAGGGGCCGCCGTAACCACGCGACAAGAGCGGCGGCCGCGACGGGCGGAGACGACGGCAAAGAAAGAACAGTGCTCCACGACGGTTCGCCCACACCAGAGAGAAACAGATCTCAAAACAGATCAAAAGATTTTACAAAACATTAAAAGTATAAGGACTAAAGTGAAAAAAGAAAAAACTAGAAAGGGAAACCGGAAACCGGAAAACACGGGAGACGCCGTGCGCACGACAAGTGTCGCGCGCGGAGCACCTCGGAAAAGTCTCACGACCGCTCCGCGCGTGACACTTGGCGCGCGGGGAGCGCTCCCCGACTAATCGTTGCGAGGAGCGCTCCTCAATTAGTGATTTCGAGGTTTGACCCTACCATGTTGAAGGTACACTCATCTTCCTGACCATCCAATCAAAGATTCATTCTTGAGAATCAGAAGAGTTTATCAGCACTAGTCACACGATAAAAAAATACCTAAAAAGTGAGTGTGTGCTTAGCAGTAGGATTGCAGAGGTCCGGGGTGTCAACCTCCTTTTTGAAAAACAAAAAAAAATAGCAGTAGGATGCCCGATGCGCAAAATGCAAGTAGTATTTTTTTTTTTTTGAGAAAAAGACAAATGCAAGTAGTCGTGTTACGGGCTGGTTTATTTCCCCTCTGGCCAGCCCATAGCCCAAACAAAATGAAATCCCTAACTACCCATTTGATGTGCATCCAGCCCACTAATCCCCTCCAAAAAGGGCCACCCACATTCGCGCCCCACGAAACAAAACGAGCCAGCCCGTCTCCCCCAACCTCGCCAAAACCCTAGCGCCTCCTACCCCGAAAAGCTTCGGCCGCGCGCGCCGGTCCGCCGCACGCCCGCCACCGCAACCATGGCCGACGTCGACATGGAGGAGCTCCCCCAGACGCCCCGCTCGGTCGCCGGCGACGACCCCGACCTCTCCCTGTTCTCCGGCGAGGCTGACCTCGCCGCGGCCATCCTCGCCCGCCTCAGCGCCTCGCGGCGGGAGGACGACCAGCACCTCTGCGCCACCACCGCCTCCTTGGCGCAGACCGTCAGGGAGAGCGGCCTTCCCACCTCCACCGTCGCCTACTTCGGGGCGGCGGCCGCCGCGCTGGGCCCGCTCGCCCGCGCGGGGCCCGCTGCCGCCGACAGCCACGTCGCGGGCGCACTCCTCGCGTTCCTCTCCGCGGCGATCCCCGCGCTCCCGACCGCCGTGGTACGCTCCCGCGGCCGCGAGGTCGCCGACGACGTGGCGCGCGTGCTCGAGTTCCCCTCCACGCCCGACTCCGGCGTCAGGGCGGGGGTGAGGTGCCTCGCGCACTTGATATCCGCGGGAGACAAGTCCAGCTGGCAGGCGGTGGAGCCGCTCTACGCCGTGGTGCTACGGCTCGTCACCGATGATCGGCCCAAGGTAAACTACCATCGATTCTGAGTTGAAAATTGGTGGCTTACAGTCTTATCGGGATATCTAGTATAAGATTATGCGAATGATTTCCGCGGTACTCAGTCCAAAATGCAAGTGTTCGATCAACATGTTGAAGATTATTCATGGTTTACTTTAATGGGCTGCAGGTGAGAAATCAATCTCATTCTGGCTTGCGAGATATTCTCCTGAGTTTTCAGAGAAAAGCTATTTTGGTTCCGGCAAGCGACGGAATCGCAAGATGTTTTGAACGACTTCTGCTGCTTGCTGGAGGGTCCAATGACGCAAACACTGGTTCAGCAGCAGAAGGACCCAAGGGGGCTAAGGAGGTCATACATATGTTAGATGCTCTTAAGTGCTGCCTTCCTCTCATGGCATCCAAGCCTTCCAATACCATCTTAAAGTATTTTACAGCACTGTTGGGTCTGCGTCAGCCAATTGTGACAAAGAGTATATTGGAGAATCTGCACGCTGTTGGTGACAGCCCAACTGTGCAGCTTAAACCTGATATGCTATTGGATCTCATATGTTCTCTCGGGGTGTCAGTCTCCACTGAAAGAAAATCAGGAGATGAACTCGCTTCAATTGCACGGCTTCTAAATATTGGCACTAGAAAAGTTTATAGTCAGAATAAGCACATATTTGTTGTAAAGCTCCCACTAGTGTTTACTTCGCTTGGAGGTTGGTGATTTTCATAAATTTGGCATTTCTAAGTTTATTGGCATTCCTTGGTTGTTATATATTACTTACAAATCATATTAATCTCTCTCTTTCAAATTATTTCTCAGATATATTGGCAAGTGAATTTGAAGAAGCTAGATTTTGTGCTGTGGAGACTTTCAAAGGATTAATAGATAATTGCATTGATGAAAACATGGTGTCTCAGGGGATCGACCAGATTAAGGCTAGACATCAAGGGGTGAGATCTAACCCCACAGTCATAGAGAAGATATGTGCTATCCTGGAGGGCTTGCTAGATGTACGCTGCAGTGATGTATGGGACAAATCATTTCTTGTAATTTCATTGGCATTTGACACGTTTGGTAAGTATACCACTGTTTTTACCCTTATCTTACGTGTTGGCATTGTGTTGTTAGTCTTAAATTTCTAATGCTTTGTAATTCTCATTAGTTGGCACTTGGCAATGCTTGGCTTGAGGCTTTGTTTGCAGTACTGTATTTTTTTTAAAGCGCCTATTTATTTTTGGAATGCAATGGTATTTAAAGGATCTTCTATAACATGTGACAACAAACACTTGGACAGTAAAGAAGCCCCCCCCCCCCCCCACACACACACACACACACCCACACCCACACATACACTTAATTCCAACAGAACATAGCAACCACAAACTCACCGTAAAATTGGCCCCTGCATTAGTTCTGTGATAATGGTGGTTGTAGATCTGGTTTTCATTTTCAGTACCTAACCAATATTGGACCGCAATTGATCTTTCTAATTTTTGGTGTCTCATCTAGTCATGGAGATGCAATTAATCTTTCACCATGCTTCTTGTCAGCCATTGCTATGTAATCATCTCTACTTTGATTGTTTTCTGATAAATTGGACAATATTACTTTTTTTTACTACCACTAGTTAGTTGCTTGATATCAAGCTGTCTCAGTTCCTGAACTCATTTCTCATGGGAAACAATAGGAAAATCTTCATCTGATCTATTGCCAGAAGCACTTAAGAACCTGGCAGACATGCAGAACATGTCTGATGATGACTTTTCTTTCCGGAAGCAGGTATTTCTGTCTACCACACATGCACTTTGATCTTGCCAAAACTTATGCCGCTTAAGATTTTGCTATGGCCTATGAGCATAGACGCATAGTCAATATATAAAGCTGTAGCCTGTAAACTTGAATGCCATCTGCTGGTTCACCTTCAAATGCTTCTATTTTGCAGCTCAATGCATGTCTTGGTTCAGCAATTTCTGCAATGGGGCCAAAGAATGTTCTTGATATTCTTCATATTCAGTCAATATCTGTTGAGAATGAATGGATTCTCCCTATTTTAGAAAGGCACATTGTTGGTGCTAGTTTACAGTTTTTCTTGAGAGATATTCTGGGCATCGTTAGAGCTGTAGAGAAGAGTATTTCCAAGGTATAATGGAAATAAAGATCTTTTTTATGCTTTAACAATAAAAGGATCAAGCCATTCATTTTTGAACTACAGCCTGATAATGTTTCCAATATCTGCAATTGACCAGCTTTTGAAAGACGATAAGCTTTTCTCCGCCAAGAGAGCAGAGGGTTATGTGTATTCACTTTGGTCTTTGTTACCATCTTGTTGTAACTATCCATGTGATACTTCAAGCAGCTTCAGAGTTCTACAAAATGTTTTATGTGACACTCTCCAAAACCAGCCTGACTTGCGTGGCATCATTTGTTCCAGTATTCAGGTGCTTCACATCGCCTCTGTTCAAGTTACAGTGAACTGCTATTTAATTTTAAGTGTCTTTCTGACTTGTGTTCGTTTTAGATTTTAATCAAACAAAACAAGAAAGCTTTGTCAATCACTAACAAAGAGGACATTCTTGTTGATGCTGAATTAAGCAAATCTGAAAGAAGAGCAAAGGAACGCTATACTAAAGAGTCAGCTGAGGAAAATTTGAAAGAAATACGTGCTTTCTCTTCAAAATTCTTGGAGATATTATGTTCTATATTCATGTCATCCTCAAAGGACGCTATTGGATTCTTACAGGTATGCCATTGCTGTTTGCAATATAGATATGCTGTCATCTTATTGTGGGGGCTTGATCTGATTGTTGTACTCTGTGAATATTATGGGGCTTGATCCATGTGTGTTATGCAATTTTTCTCGGAGTTGTTTGATTTTTCTTTTTAAGTTGTGTCTTTAAAGTGTAAATTTCCTGTAAGATACACTGATAGATTATCATTTGAATCTATCACTGCTAATAGTCAATTATATTTTTTGACCAAAAATGAACCAAGCCTAAACTAAGTCTCCTTATTTTGTGGAGTGCAATTCCATCATTCTATTATGAATTTCATGTTGGATTGTTTCATTTATATTGCTTGAAAGCCTGTAACTTACATGGCTTTGCCCTCTTCGTTCAACCAGCCTGCGATAAGCGAGATAGCATCCATATCAGACAAAGATGTTGTCAGCAAGTTCTTCCTTGATGCAATAAGAAAGTTGCTGGATGCCACAAAAGCTGTTAATGCACAGCAAGTGAATGACGGTTCAATGCAGATTGACGATAATTCCAATACAAATAACATGACAAGGTTTCACGGAGTTTAATTTTTTCTCGGTTCTTATCTGTGCATCCTAGATTCCAGTTTAAGTCCAGTGTTGATTTCAAATCTTGATTTGAATTTCAGGGCCCTCCTTTTAGAATTTGCAGCTTCATTAATGCCTGGATTGGATGCAAAGTCTATCAATGTGCTATTCAGTTATGTAAAACCTGCAATTAAGGTACATATATGGTTTTAATGCAACTTATGTTTGTCTTTTTCATTTAAGCAACATGTTATGTAAATTGCTTGTACCTTGCTTTTTTTTCTGGTTCTAGGATAGCGACTCAATGAATCAAAAGAGAGCATACAAGGTCCTCTCAATGTTACTTAAGGTTTGTTTTTGTTTTCAGTTAATTAATTTATTCAACAATTGCATGAAACAAGAAAAATAACTTCCGAACTTTTTTCTGTATGCTTGACTATTTCAGGATGCTGAATTTATTGAGAGGAATTTAGATGTCCTGTTGGAATTGATGATTTTGTCATTGCCATGCCAATTTCCATCAAAGCGGTACAGGCTTGAATGCCTGCATCACCTTATTGTTTACATTTTGAAGGTTGGTAAAGCAGAAACATCAACACAGTTTATGAACAAATGTACATCTCTATCTGGGAGAGCATTAACAAATGTGCATCACTTTCTTGTCTGCAGGATCCATCGAAGCTTAGGAAGAGGGAAATTGTTAGTTCATTTCTCACTGAAATACTTCTTGCCTTGAAGGAGGTAACGGAAATAGTGTATTATACATTGCACTTCATTATCAAATATCAATGTAGCCAGGAAGAAACTTTCTATAATGCTCAAGTAGCATGCTGCCAATTTGTCATTTTTGTTTCTTATTCCCTTTGAAACACAATACATAATTACAGCTTCCTGTTATTACCTAAGGCTGTTCTTTTGTTTTGTTGAAACAGAAATAGATCAAAGTGAGTTTTTCTGTTCAGAGTAGAGTTCAGATGTTTGTTTACTCTAGACCTTACTGCTTACATTGATCAAGTACTCAAGTGTCGAATGGCATAGTTCTTTCGCTTAACTCTTGCTACTGAAGCAATGTTCATTTTTCTGATAGGACAACTTCTGAATGTACTCATGTGGTACAGGAAAGTCAGATGTGAGATTAATGGTGATGCGTTTATGTTTCTTCACAGGCTAACAAGAAAACCAGAAATAGAGCTTATGATGTGCTTATTGCAATTGGCCACGCTTGTGAAGATGCTGAAAATGATGGGAGGAAGGACAGCTTGCACCAGTTCTTTGACATGGTACTTCAATGTCATTATGCATTTTAATTTCAGTTTTTTTATGGGAATTCGACCACTTGAGCACTATGATGTTGCAATTTGGCAACCTAGCATTTTCCGGTGTGCTCAGTTGTCAACCCTTGATAATTGGGATATTTTCTCCCTCTATACAACAAGATGTGATACATAGTTCGGTTTAACTTTGTCAGCTTTCATGTTTAGGTAGCTGGTGGTCTAGCTGGTCAAACTCCACATGCGATTAGTGCTGCTGTGACTGGGTTAGCTCGCTTGACCTATGAGTTCTCAGATCTTATTGGAGTAGCTTACAAGCTCCTCCCCTCGACTTTTCTCCTTATGCAGAGGAACAACCGAGAACTTGTCAAAGTAAAGTCATAACACTCCTCCAGTTCATGAATTTAGCTAATCAATAATTTCATCTGAAGCTCCTTCAACTAACATTGATATTGTGGCCAGGCCAATTTAGGCTTTATCAAAGCATTGGTGGCTAGATCTAAAGCTGATGTGCTTCATGAGCACTTGAAGGGAGTCGTTGAGGGTTTGTTGAGCTGGCAAAGTGATAAGAAGAATTCTTTAAAAGCGAAGGTATTGTCATATCGATTGATTGTTTGTGATGAAGCGCTGTTTATTTTTGACTAGGAATGTGCTATAAAAAAAATCAATACATGCCTACTTCTGCATGTTAGTATTTTACTCTGTCTTTGCTGTTGTCCTACTTTGTCAGGAAAGATAAAAGAAGTGTTTGGGAAATGAATGCACATTTTTGCATATTAATGATTGTAATTTCACTCTTATTATTAGGTTTTTGAGCCTGCTAATAACTCCACTCGTTTTATTATTAGGTCAAGTCACTTGTTGAAATTCTCGTGAAAAAATGTGGTTTAGATGCAGTGAAAGCTGTGATGCCCGAAGAACATATGAAATTGCTCACCAATATCAGGAAGGTAAGTTCAGTTGTGATACAAATCTGCAGAGTTCCAACAAAAGCTTCACAGAGAAAAGAAAATAATGACTTCTCCCTCTTATCGTGTTACTTCTACCATTTGTTTGCAATGTTTACCAGATTAATGAGCGTAAAATGAGGAAGGGCAATTTGTCTGAAGATGGGGAGGCTATGTCCATGGCCTCAGGAGCTACAAGGTATTACTGGCACGATAATGCCATAATTTAGTGCCATCTGTTTTTTTTTTCTGGAAAGTCGTGAGCTTAGACAAAAGCAATTTTTGTTTAATCTAATTTAAATCCAAAGTATCCACATCTTGTGTTCAACTGATTGATCCATGTTTTGACTGCAGGCAAAGTGGATGGAATCACACACAGATGTTTTCTGATTTTGGAAGTGACGATGAAGACTCGAATGGTCCCTTTTCCAAGCAGCATACTGTAGCTTCTCGTAATGGATCAAAAGCTTCAACACGGTATGTGCCATGACACTGCCGTGCTAAAAAGCTGCCTCAGAAGCTGAAACAATTGCCATGCTGAAAAGCTGCCTGAGAAGCTGAAACAATCGTACTTGTTTGTGTTTTCTTTTATTCACGTCCAGGTCGAACCGAAAGCGTCAAGATAAGAACTTGCAGGAAAAGTTCATTGATCACTCAACTGGTGAGCCACTAGATTTACTTGACCAGAAGACAATGCGGTTGGCTCTCAAATCGACAGGAAAAAAGAGGGCTGCACCTGATGACGACGACGACGATGAGATCGAGATGGACCCCGAAGGCCGTATGATCATTCGCGAAGAACGGGAATGGCGTAAAAAGAAGCCCATCATCTCGCATGAGGAGGAGGCTGATGACAAGACCTCTGTCAGAAGCCAGTCAGTGAAGAGGAGGAAGGTGGCCAGCACTGGCTGGTCCTACACCGGCCATGAGTACACCAGCAAGAAGGCCGGTGGTGATCTCAAGAAGAAAGACAAGATGGAGCCATATGCTTACTGGCCTTTGGATCGTAAGCTGCTCAACCGCCGGTCGGATCGCAAGCAGTCCGCCCGCAAGGGCATGGCCAGTGTCATGAAGATGGCGAAAAGGTTTGAGGGGAAGAGCGCTTCGGGTGCCCTCGCAGCCAAGAGGACACAAAAACACAAGCACAAGAAGAACAAGTGAGTAGACAAGGCTGTAGGGAATTTTTGTAACTGTACAGCGAGGGTTTAGCTAGCACTAGCTGCGCTTGTCGTGGCGTATTTATGCTGCTGCCGTTTCTCTGGGTTTTTCCTGAAGGAAAATTTTGAGTGCTTCTCCGGGCTTTTTCCTGAAGGAAAAACTTAAGTTTATTGTTCGCAAGATATAATTTTCTGTATCTTACTTTTTTTGTACTCCCAGATTCAGATTGACTGAAATGTGTTGTAATTTTGATTGATGGTGGAATGTAAAATCTTGCAATTTGCCATCTAGTGTTAGTTTGTCTAGCCGTATGCCTTTATTGTAATGCAAAACGCTTGTGTGGATAGCTGAAGATGGTTCTCAAATTTGGAGGTAATAGACTAATGACAGTTGATGTAGATGCATCTTTTGTGCACGTCTTTCGTGAGATCGTAAAAATGTTAGCTGAATGAGAGTGAAATAAAGGTCGGGGGCTCATCGTCCCAATTGTTACGACCTGTCCCGTTAGCTTTAGGACACAATGTTTGAAATGGACGTCTCCAATTGGGGCATGCGAGATATTTGGACTGGAGCTCATATGCTCTGTAACAAACAGTAAAATAAAAAGAGTAGTAAAATAAATGAAAAAATTCTGAACTTTTTTCTTGTAAACTTCAACAAATGTTTGTGTGCTTTCAAAATTTATCATGAAAGGACATCTGTGGAAGTCGTGGCAAAAAAAAAAATCTATACTCCGAAGATGCTATTTTTTAAAAGCATTTTAGAGTACACATTTTGTTTTTTTGCTGTGACTTCCACGAATGTCATTTCATGATGAATTTTTTCAAGCATACAAACATTTGTTGAAGTTTTCCACGAAAAAATTCTGATATTTTTTAATGTGTTTTCAAATTTTTATTTATTTTACTGTTCATCCCAAGCTCATTTGAGCTCGGGAGTAGAAGTGGACTTTTTGGGAAGAGGACATTTGTGGAAGTCATGGCAAAAAAAAATCGATGCTCCAAAAATGCTACCCCCTCTGATCTAAATGCTCTTATATTTCTTTATGGTGGGAGTATTTTTGAAAGCATTTTGGAGTATTGATTTTATTTTTCTTGCCATGATTTCCATGAATGTCATTTCGTGATGACATTTTCAAGCATACAAACATTTGTTGAAGTTTGCCACGAAATTTTTTATGTTTCTTTATTTTACTCTTCACCCCGAGCTCATTTGAGCTTGGGAGTAGAAGAGGACTTACTAGGAAGTGGAGTATTTGGTCCCGAGCTCATATGCTACCTGATGAACAGTAAAATAAAAAAAGAAAATAAATGAAAAACTTCAACAAATGTTTTGTGTGCTTGCAAAATTTATCATGAAAGGACATTTGTGGAAGTCGTGGCAAAAAAAACGAAAAGAAAATCGACACTCCAAAAATGTTATATTTTTAAAGCATTTTGGAGTACTGATTTTGTTTTTTTGCCGTGACTTCCATGAATGTAATTTCATGATGAATTTTTTCAAGCATACAAACATCTGTTGAAGTTTTCCACACAAAAAATCAGATTTTATTGAATGTGTTTTTTTAAACAGGTATTGAATGTGTTTTTCATTTTTTCTGATTTTTCTGTTCATCCAAGATTATTTTGAGTAGAAGAGGACTTTTTGGGAAGTGGAGTATTTGGTCCTGAGCTCATATGCTCTCTGATGAACTATAAAATAAATGTAAAAAATCTGATATATTTTTCTGGTAAACTGCAGTTGGGTAATTCTAGCAAATCGACATATTGTCTCGTCGATGCAATGCCCAGACTAAAACAGGGGGGCGAGGATGCCAACACTTGCTCTTCACATGCACTAATGTGGTTCTGCTATATGGAGCAGACTGGGCATCTCTGAAGTGACTGAGAGCGCAATGGAATCAGAATCAGATCGATCCTGCTTGGAAATTTTAGAGAAATTAGTATGTCAATCAGCTGGTACAGTTGCAGGAAAATTGCAAGATTTTACAAGTCATCATCAATCAAAATTTGAACATGCATGCTTCATTCAATCTGAATCTGACAAGTACCGATGCAAGACTATCAATTTATTCAGAGCACCCGCTCGATGTGCTCATCCGTGAAGACAAAACGCGCGCACTTGTGCTTGACCATCTGAAGGGTCTGCTGCCGGTCATCACCGGCGGCGCACGCCATCATCTCTACGCCGGTGAGCACAGAAAAGTATCCACCTCTTTCTCCTTCCGTAAAGGTCTTTGCGATGAGAAACTTGCCACCGCCCAGGTGGAGAAGCTCGAGCTGCTTTGGAAGCCACGCCTCTCCCTCATCAGGCGGGTTCAGATCTTCCCATACCGTGGGCGCGGAGGGCTGCCGTCCGCCGTCCATGGCAGAGAGGTCCGCGGCGCACAGGTGATCGTCCGGGCTCGAGGCCGAGAAGCCAAACCACAGGTTGAACTCAGGGACGTAGTGAGCTCTGCCGCGAAAGGGCAGCATCCATTCCCCGACGTGGCGCCATCCTCGAGGCTCGCTGTACTCGTGGCGCGGCGTCTCGTAGCTGTAGGTGCCGACATCGACGCCGCCAGCGCCAGCGCATGATATGTAGATGGTCGAGCAGCCGTCGCCGTCGACCATGGTGGTAAAGGAGGTGACAGAGGATGGTCGGTACAAAGGTTGGCGGACAAAGGGAGGCGGCGGAAGAAGTCGCCAGTGCCATTGCGGCATCATCCTGCACCTAAATCTTCTGCGCGTGCGCTCAAGGACCTCGAAGCACCCACGGTCGCCCGGGTACGTATCCAAGACGTACAGATTGTCTTCTTCGTCCGCATCGGGGTGCGCGATGGACAGGCACATGGGCTGAGGTCCCTTGCGCTCGTTGAGGCGGCTCAGCGCGGTGTGGACATGTCTGCCGGCGTCGTACAGCCCGGCGTTGCCCATCATGTCGGTGTAGACTATTCTGCCGTCGCCGGTGGCGCGGGGGCTGTAGAGCGCGAACATGTCCAGGGTGCCGCCATGGCTACCTGCTGCGGTGAAGTTCATGCATGGCGTCGGCAGCTCCTTGATCCGCATCGCCGGAAAAGGCTCCGTCTTCTCGGCCGCCGCTGCTCGGAGCGCTGCATCTGCTGACCCGTAGAAGAAATGGTGGTAAGGATCGATCCGGCGCACCGAATACACGCCCTCCGTCCAGTTCTGCGTCACCAGATTGACGAACCGCCTCTTCATCTTCGTCTCTGCAACATCACGATAGATATAAAATTGGACCTTCTCAGCCTCTCGGATAAAAAGAGAAGATGAACAAACTGGCGAGAAGGCAAAGATGGGGATTTGACGAACGTATTAATATTATTAATACCTCAAGTTGATGATCAACAGGTCTGTACGTACGGGATTGGAGGGGGCGACGACATGGCGGCCGGAGGGGTTGTGCGGCGGCGGTGGCAGAACGGGGGAGAGATAGGTTTTGGAGCCCCCCGTTCAGTGCGACGTTTTGCTCACCCGTGGTGGGCCACCCCACAGTTCAGCGCCGGGTTCGGCTCGTGCGGGGGCCAGTAAAACAGCGCCACCTACACCCTCATGGGCCAGCAGATCTGGTTAATTAAATTGTAGTAGTAGAACACCCGTGCGTTGCCACGAGCCTTTTATTTTTCAATTACTTCTATGAATACAATGCATATTAAATTTTATATGTAGTAGCACAAATGCCCGTACATTGCAATGGGAGAAAACACCGGTTCTTACGACTCAAAATTGGCCAGGTCGAACACAGTCTAGCTGCGTGCTAGTGCTCCAAATCTTCTACTAGAAACTTTCATTTCCACTGGCGTTGATGCTCACACAACCACAGTTGTCTGAGTTCATCGTTGTTATGGGCAAACGGTTGGACATGAAATTGTTTCAACTACAATATTTAAGCTAAGTAAAAGAAGCACAATCCATAATAGCACATTCTCTAGAAAAAAACTAATTATGCATAAGAGCACAAGCTTGCTGCCCAATAACGCAATCTCCAAGAAAAATAGCCATTTCTTTTAGGGCTATATACACAGAAAATAGCCATTTCTTTTAGGGCTGCACATTGGTACTTTTGGATTTTTGGATAAAGAAATGCTTATGATGGCACAACTGATATATGCACATAAGATGATTCTAGGCAGCTAATTGTCTATTTTTAATGAACTAAGAGGGCCTGATGTACTATTTTCAAATTAAGAACTTTTAGGCAAAATAAATAAAGGAACGCTTTGGATGGATGAGAAAATTAATTGGAGAAGCAGATGATTAGAAGTTGTATCTAGGCCATTGTTGTACGTACGTGTTTAGGCAGCCAAAGTTTGTACAGCCGACTACGACTCTGGCGTGCAGTACTTCATTTTCGCCGTCCTGTCCGAGGAAGCCCGTCGTCTCATCCTTGCCGAGACCGCCTATAACCTCATGTATGCAGCATCAACTTGTATATATATGAGCAGCCCGGCGTCTCGTCCTTGCCGTGTCCGCCTACACAAGTGTCCGAGCGTGCAGGATGTCTGAGCAGCCCGACGTCTTGTCCGAGCGCGCAGGATGTCTAAGCAGCCCGACGTCCCGCCCTGTCCGGCGTGCAGGATTGCATCAACATGTTGTCTTCGCTATTGTGTCCGAGCAGCCCAATGTCTCGTACTTGCTGTGTCCGGCTACCACTCCGGCGTGCAGGACATGTTGTCTTCGCCGCTGTGTCCGAGCAGCCCCACGTCTCGTCCTTGCCGTGCCCGGCTACAACTCCGGCACGCAGTACCGACCATGCTTCCTTTCTCTCGTTTTCCTGTGCTTCCTTTCTCTTTCTCAGCTTATTGTTTGATGTTACAAAGAACTTCAAAACGTATATAACTGATGAGAATCGATTTAACAGGGCGAGGTGGGACTATTGAGAAAATAATAAGCAGGCAACAAACTATTTTTTGCGGCTTTGTAAGTCGAGGCGTGGCTGCCGGCCATAAGGCCCAGCAGCGTAGCGAGCTGGCAAGTCTCTGGTGATAGTTGGGCTATGGTGCGGTTTTGGGGGATAGATGGGCTAACGCCCAGGTGGGAACGACCAGCCTATGTGAACCATAGATGGGTTGAAGCGCGGGCGGGGGCGACCGGCCTAACCGGGACGGACTGCTGGGGACGAACAAAGGTTTGAGGAGTCGGATCGGTTTTTTCTCATGCTTTAGTACCACCTCGCGTATGTGTTTTATTTAAATTCAAACTGAAAGCGTAAATTCACAGGAAGAAAGCGTATTGTGACGGTGAATCCACGAAGTCAATCCATGCTTTATTATTACTAGCAATAGGGCCCGTGCGTTGCAACGGGAGAAACAAATGCTTATATGTTGTCACTTTTCTTTGCCCCGCCAGTTATGGTGGTCACACTTTTAGCATAATCTAGTTGTTATACATTTCGATATCTTACATTAGATTGATATATGATGTGTAATATTTTAAAATTGCCTATATGAAGAGTACATGTATTTTCCGAAAAGAAGTCATCAATATTAGAAAAACCATGGATATTGTCCCATTAAAGTCACGCTAATGTTCGCTGATAAAGCCTTTTGGACATCAAAGTATTTATCTTTTCCTTGAAACAGTTCCTGAAGCAATATAATAGACTTTTAATATCCTACCATGAGAAGAAAGACCGCTTCAAATGTTTTAAACTATCTCAGGGTTACTTGGTTGGTGAAGTTCTTCATTGTGTACTACTACTTGAAATTGCATTCGAAATAACATACCAACTACACTTTTTCCCGGCTAATTCAAGCAGCGCTTGAAAGAAATAGGCTCTACAAACTCAATAAACCAACTGTGCATTTAGACGCTGGTGTCCTTAAAGAAATGAGATTCCACTGGACTTGTTGCCAAATTCTTAAAGCTATTCATATGATAAAATCAAAAACCATGTATAAATCAATCAACACATATTTCAATATAGAGAGAGGTGTTTACCATCCGCTTATCAGTTTGCATGAGACTCAATTAAGACAAGAACAAAATAGTACTCCCTCTGTAAACTAATATAAGAGCGTTTAGATAACTATTTTAGTATTCTAAACGCTCTTATATTAGTTTATGGAGGGAGTAGTGCTGATAAACACCATGTACTGGACGACAATGGCATCAAGAAAAACCATTCGCCTCACATGCGTGCAGTGCAGGACATACCTGCGACTTTTCCCCAACATGCTGCATCACTCAACTTGATTTGCTGACTAAAGGACATGCAACTTCTTTTTCCATCCAGGAAGTGAATTATGCCAATTCTACATTGTAAATTTCTTCAGTTCAAGAACAATCAACACCAAAGGTGTTTAGCAAAGATTCTATAACATTATTGAAATAGCTACTAAATACATCTAGATCAACTAACCTCCCTCCCACGGACTATCATCCGGGCTGCAAATCAGCATGAGCACACCATGACCCAAGAATATTGAATTTGAAGAAGAAAAAGAAGGAACTATGCAACCACGTAAT
Source organism: Triticum aestivum (assembly GCF_018294505.1). Classification (NCBI taxonomy): domain Eukaryota; kingdom Viridiplantae; phylum Streptophyta; class Magnoliopsida; order Poales; family Poaceae; genus Triticum; species Triticum aestivum. The sequence continues at coordinate 450,747,001 of NC_057811.1, forward strand.
CTAGCATCATACCCAAAAATCACAGCACGGCAGACGGCGGCGAACTCCGGCATGCAAATATAGTAGTCAAATATCCGAAAAGGGTCCCCATTCCTCACGATCTGATATAAAACAGGAGCACCTTCAGACCGATTGATTGTTGTGGTCTGAACTCTGGAAACCTGAATCAACTCATGTGCAATATGTGATAGTGCAACATGAAGGTTCACAAAATCAAATTCTGAAAAAGTGGTAGTGCTCTTCCTCGTTGAGTCCATAATAAAGCAACTAACTTGGCTGCATACAAGCTTGTATAGCTGGACAGATATGATGTTGGACGGCTAGGTTCAGAATCATATAAAATCAGTTCTTCGGAATAAAGCAGGATCCCATCGGCGCTGCCGGCGATGCCGAAGCGACTGAAGTCAATCTTCTTCCAGTCTTCCTGCATCTCTTCCCAAAATCGCGTACCCCTTCTCGGTCATGTGAACCGGCAGTGACTCCTTGCCCAGCTCCTCGCTCCTCTAGATCATATCAGCGGGGTATACTGTGGAATCAAGGTTGTGGATGATGGGGGCTGCCTGTTCTGGGCCAGAAACATAATACATCATTATCTAGTGTGCCTGCCCTTCCTTCCAAAAGAATTATGCATCTACTTTGCCTACAAGAGCACCATATCTGAAAAAGAATGGATAAACATGTAGTTCCTTCCTAATTAGCTAAGATTTGTGAATCAGTACGTTGGAAGGATGATACTACTAATAATAAGATAATTAGAAAATTCCGAAGTGTGAATGATAAGAGATCAAGCAGTCTCAGTAGAATTAGTACAGACTACACAGTGCATCGACAATACATGACAAATAAAGACACGTTCATAATCTAGAAGACAACCATTTCATATTCCTGAGGCAGGGAAGATAACATATGAAATCTGAACCTGCATCATTGTACTGTTTAGGCTTTGCTTTGCTTTCCTTTCCATACCACGTCCTTTGTTCCACATGTTCCACTGCATTTTTCACTTAAACAACTTCATGTTGAACCAAAAGACACCACCACCAATGTCAACAGCGAACATATTCCGTAGCTTATGGTCCATCTTTTTCAAGTAGAAATTCAGAATAGAGGTGTGTCTTTGTTAGTAGCTCACCAACCCGCAGAATCGTGCCTTGAGATCAAAAGGCTTCTGCCTTGCTGATTCTCTCTTTCTGGCCTCCTCTTCTTCATCTAGCTTGAGCTGGGCCTGACACAACTCTTCCTCCTTCGCCATCACCTCCGTATAAAGAGATGGGGAGATTCTAATGCTACTAAGTAAGAAAAATAGCAATACACATTACCTTTATATGCGGGCTCTGTAAAGCACTGGATCTCCACCAATATAAACAACCAGTTGTCCAAAAATATAAAACAAATACAAAAAAATATATATCTTCAGAAATCTGCTTTCAGGTAAAGCAACTCGTATATGGAGATGGTCCTTCGAGTAATGGTGGTGAGTGTGAGCCATTTTGCTGTGTGCCTCAATCACAAACATGTTTCCAGTGATCACAAGGACGACCTCCTTCAATCTGCATCACCATTACAATATATTAAGCATCGAAGTGAGATTAACTACACTTGATACTTCTTTTTGAAAGAAACTGCACTTGATACTTATATGGTACTGATTACTAAAGGTGCAATCTTGCCATGTTAGGCCGTGTGTGCGGCAAATTTTGTGAAAAAAAAATCCAACATTTATTTGAAATAAAATATGCAATATTTGTAAGATATTAAGCTTACGGATAAATGAGATTAAGCTTACGGACATCCCAGTGCAGATTGCAGTGTACTTCAACTCTGCATCACCATACAAGTATACAACATATTAAGCTTACGGATAAATGAGATTAAACATACTTGATAGTTGATACTGATGTTACTAAAGGTGCAATCTTGCCTGTACTTCAATCTGCATCACCATTGATTGTAACTGCTGCCTACTTATGCGGCCTAATTCAAAAATAAATAAATCAAAAGGACGTTTGTGCCTGCTTGTGTAGAGGGACTAAATATATTCAACTGTAGAGTTCACGACACGAAATCAGCTTCCTGAGTGCATAAAGCAGCAAATTCACTTCTGCCTACAGTTCAAGAGGCTATAACCAGCAGACCATGCTAAATGGTCTCCTTAACGGAATCTGTTCAAGTATAGCTTACACCTTATTCTTCCTAATCATGCGATGGGCCTACCTCTTTCATGGAGTATCCAACAGTTAATTCGTCTAAACGGCAAACACCTTTTCATGCCAATGTACAGAGCTGAAGCTACTGGAAAATTTAACTGAAGTGAATCAAGCAGATCGGAGAACAATGTTAGTCTCTCTAGGACAGAGCGAGTAAGCATGATGAATCAAACAATGAGAAATTAGTTGTCTCTCAATTAAAAAATCCAGAATGGCTGGATGAAGTTCCGTGGTTCGTGTGCTCACAGATTTGAGATCACGCCATAAAATTTTTGGTTGAATTTAAGCTGGTGCTTATCAACTTGATTACCCTTGAAATACTTGTCACTCTAAGCCAACCAAATATGACATGGTGGCAACCTGTACATAGTGAATCATTACCTTAGACATTGTTCTTAATTAACCTAGTCCCTCTAGCTTGTGGATAGACTAACTAAACACAACAATGAATCAGTCAATGAAAAATTAGCTGAAGATCAGGAAGTAGCACACTAAGGTTCAGTTTATGTTTGCTTCATTAACTATAGGTTTCTAGAAAAACAAATAGCATGATTCCAATTCTCCTTGTGTCTTCAGTATGCAATACCTCGTGGAGAACCGGCACTCGGAGTTCCGGCGATGTGTAGAGCAACGTCGGATTGCAGATGGTCTTCCGGCGAAGTAGGTGGAGGCGAGATTGGACAGTTCCCGCACAACAATCTCGTCTTACAAACTTGCAATGCGATTTACTTGTGCTTCCACTCTAGGGTTTCTTCTTATGGCAGGGAGATTGATCTGATATTCGGGTTGGACCCATAGCTACGTGTTGGAGCAGTATTCCATCATGAACACGCCATCGACTCCTATCCAAATCAGAGACGTCCGCCTCGAGGTGGAGAGGGCTGGGGTGAGGAGTTGGGGCGGGTGAGGAGGCGAAGAAGAACAGGGCAACGACGGCGCTGCTCGAGGGTAGCTGGAGAGGAAGACTGGCCGCGCGTGGCGGCAGTGCCGTGCCGTGTAGGGAGAGGACCCCGTGCTATTGTGCCTTGTGCGTACGCAGAGGAGAGGATAGGCCGCCGATCTACAGGAGCTCGCCGCCGCCACCAGATCCCGGCCCCACCGCTCGAACCCGCCGCTTGCCGGAGATCATGCCACCGCCGTCGCAGGTTCCCCTTGCTCCCGTGCGCAGCGGAGTTGGAGGGATGGGGGCGTGGCGGCGGAGGGCGTCCGGAGTTATCGTGCGTGAGACAGGGCTCGTTGAATCGTGTTTATATTTATATTAGTACCACCTCATTTATATTAGGATTTTGTCCGTACAAATTGTAAAAGCGTATTCTGACACGAGAAGAAAGCGTATTGTGACGGTGAACCCGACAAAGTCAATCCGTGCTTTATTATTAACTAGCAAAAGTGCCCGTGCGTTGCAACGGGAGAAACAAATTATCACCCCTAGTGCTTCCCTCCTCGTTGCCACTTCTTTTCTTTATTATCATGTCAGTCACGATGTTCACTACACAGCGAACGTTCCACCTGAGCTTGGAACCAATACAAAATTGCATCGCCTGCATGGAAAGACCAGCGAACGGTCGCGTTTGAGATCCCGAACACATCTGCACAATCTAATGCTTGCGCCTTGTGTTTGTGTTATCCGGATTTACATGGTAATAGTTAAGTACCAGTCCGTGAAGGACACAAACAACCACCAAATTTAACTTTAGTTTAAAACAATCTAACACCTTTTTTTATGGGCTAACACGATCAACACAAAAAACTGTGCAGGTTGTGAGTTAGAGGTCAACGATTTTTGCCTCATATCCTAGACGGGATGGCGGGTTTGATTTGTTGGGCCGGGTTGCACGGATAGGTTGGCAGGGCACTGGCTTTTCTATTGGTGGAATGCTACACGGACCAACGGGGCAGAGGCCAAGTGGCCCAGGACAGATGATCGGTAGAATAGCCTAGCTCAATATGAAAATTGCCATGGACATACGAAATGGGAGGACCAATAAGATTATACCTCCATTTATATAAATATAAAAAATAGTACAGATGCCCATGGGTTACAACAGTTGAAACAATTGACATAAATTTAGCGGGGACTGTATGCGCAAATATAATGTTCAATGCGTTATAAATTTGGCGCAAATTTAGTAAGGATTATAAGTGTAAGGAAAACATGTCACACTCTGTTGCAACGAAAGAAAAAATGGCATGAATTTAGTGAGTATCAAGCATGAAAAAGACGCCACATCGTTTTATTCATAAGATATGAATGGGGCACTACACGCCTGCCATTGATATCCGCACCTCCTTCAAAAAAAATCTGTAATTGCCATCTATTTACTTCCTTTCTCTTTTCTTCTTTATTTATCATGCAATTAGTGTCTATTTTATTTATCTTTGTTTCCTTATATCATGCATGTGAGGAATCCAAATTGCCGGCCTATTAATTACTCATGCGATTAATATGGCGCTCACAACAATTACAGTCTATTTCCTTTCTCCTTCCTTTTTTATTTCTCATGCAAAAATATCTATTTCCTTTCTTGCCGACTCTACATAATTACCGTCTATTTCCTTCCTCTCTCTTTTCTTTCTCCTTCCTTATTTATTTCTCATGTAATTAGCAATTAATGTCTATTTCTTTTCTTGCTGGCCTAATTATGCATAATAGCTATTGCTCTCCCCTTCATTTGTTTCGTTAAGGACAATTCTTATTCATGCCATATTCTTTGCTTAATTTCCGAAGCAGTAGCCTGCTCCCCAATGTTTGTACCGTCGGCCGCAGCAGTCGGCCGGCCTAGCATGCCCGGGCCCATTGTTTCGGCCCGAGTACGCGTGGTCTTCTATTCTTGAAAGGCCAGATGCCACCAGACGCCAACGTTAGCACACTCACGAGTCTAGCCTATTCGGTATGATGCGTTTGCACACACCTAGCAGACCAAGGATCGAATCCCTGCGTTGGCCAATTGTTTTCTCTGTTTTTTTATATTCAAACACACGCACACACAGGATCCGGGTGGGCCAGATCTAAAAAAACGACGTCCAACAAAAGAACTGTTAACTACACATACGAAAAGGCTTATAAATAGTACCACCTCGGATAGCGAAAATAATATAGGTGAAAACTAAAAGCGTAAATTCACAGGAAGAAAACGTATTGTGACGGTGAACCCGACAAAGTCAATCCGTGCTTTATTATTAGGGAGAGATAGCAAAAATGCCCGTGCGTTGCAACGGGAGAATGCAAGGTGCGAGAATCAAGCTAGTGGCATAAATATTGTATTGGTGCAAATACTTATCATGTATTTTTTTACCATTAAATCACTATTCTTTCTTAATTACAATATACCATGAATAATATTTGCTCTCCTCCGTAGCTCAGAAATCAGCCAAATAAGTTAATAGTACTCCCTCTGTTTCCTTACGTTTTGGTGGTTCAAATTAAACTACCAAAACGTCATATGTTTAACAATGGAGGGAGTACTTCTGAAATTATGTATAGAAAAAATTGCGCCCTTGTTGACATGTTTGTTACCAAAAATTATTTTACAATGTAAGATTATACAAACAACAATATATGTCCCAGCCTTTCTCCAACACATGACAGAGTAGAGGCCATGTACACATTGTTAAAGAATGAGAATATCAGACTTATATATGGTTGGATGGATTGTACCTACAAAAATTCCCTACAAATAAACATATCTTCTTTGCTGAATGTAACTTCACCAATCAAACCCGAAGAATCCCAGAAAAAATCAATCATAGACTTCACATGGAATCAAACTTTTTTTTTCGAAACGGAGGCATAAGATTTCCTTCATCTATTAAATAAGGAGAGAATAGAGTTAGAGTTTTACAGGACACCCCATACAAGCGACATGACAATTACTCACACAAAATGATAGTCCCTAGTTTCTTTGCGCCGGCAGTAATCCATAACTTTGCCTCTCCAATGATGGTTTGGAGGAGAATAGGTGGTGGCGCAAATTTTTGCCGAAATACCCTAGCATTTCGCTCGTTCCAAATGGTCCAAGAGGTGAGCATGATGAGAGAGGTCATGGCATGCCAATTCGGGTTTCGGTCATCGGTTCGCTTGACCCACCACTTCTTGACGGAGTCATCAAGATGCCATTCGGTAATGTTGACGTGAGGTAGCCCAAGCTTCTCGATGATAGATCTCCAAAGCCTAAGTGTGACACGACACTTGAAGAAGAGGTGTGGCCCCGTTTCTTGCTCTCTCTTGCATAGTGGACAAAGACCACAATTGACCCAACCACGCTTCTCCAATCGATCGGCAGATGAATTGGTGCCTAAAACTGCTAGAACAAACATGTTCAACTGAATTGTTTTCGGCACTGGATCAACTCATAATCTTACTTATACATTAAAATGTATGATGCTTATAAACCGAGATAATTTTTTAGAGCAGCTAAAAAATAATGTACAGGGACTGCCCGTAGCATAATTGATGGTTACATGAAACATCTAAAATTTTAAGAATCAAACATGATCCAAGGAAGTGACACACATCTGCAAGTATCTAATAATAAAATCCATATGAAAGATAACCTCCACTGATTGAAAAATTGTGAGTTCCACTCCTTTGCTTCAATAGCAACGGCCACTTAGTCCAGCACATCCCCATTGTCATAGATCAGTAGAAGGCAAAAATGGATACACATCTATATGGGCCTACTCCTATCATAGTTTATACATAGCAACAAACTGAGATTACATATGGCTACATAATAAGATTCCTTTGCATCATAGTGTTCTTACTTTGAGATATGGTAGCACCAAATTGGAAGATTCTAATTTGTTAGTTTTGGCACAATGGAAAATTCAATGCATATACCTACTCAACACCAGGATCAAGCAACAGCACGTTGAGTGAAACTAACAAATTTCAGTCACTGTCTGCTGGATTTTTTTAGCCATAAGAGTAAGGAAAGCATCTGAATAGATCTCAGTATTCAAAATTAAAATTACCTACTCAACACCAGGATCAAGCAGCAGCACGTTGAGTGAAACTAACAAATTTCAGTCACTGTCTGCTGGATTTTTTTAGCCATAAGAGTAAGGAAAGCATCTGAATAGATCTCAGTATTCAAAATTAAAATTAACAGACCTACAACATGCATGTTTATGTATAACATGTCTGCAAGCAGTATCTTTTTTGAGGATTACATCAAGACTTAGGCCGACGTCAAGGCTGCATTGTTTTCCTTCCAGAGCTGATCATGGAGTTGGTCCGGGACACCATACGCAACCACAAGGTCTCCATGAGCTTTAGCATCATTGGCTAGTTCATGAGCCAGCCCATTGTTTGTCCCTCTTGACAGTTCTGATGTGATAATGCCTAAAAATTACTCAGCGCAGATTTAATATCAACAGTAATTGGGTAGGACAATGATCTGCTTACAGAATCAGCCCCTAGCTCATCTCCCCACTGCGTAGTCGATCTCCACCACCAAGGAGCCTCAAAATACGTTATACAATTCCTTCAGTCCAACTGTAATAGCGCTGGCTTCAGCCTCCTTGACAATTATTCATGCATCCAGAAATGCAAACACGCCACCAAGCTCTAGCACCTTCGCCTCCGACATGGCAATCAAGCATACTCGGAGCCCATGCAATGGGCCCCACGATGATCTTGCACCCTTGCGGCTCAACCGGCGACGTCGTCGGCGGGTCCAGGCAGCGGCAGAGCAGGCGTGACACAGATGCCACGAGCTGCTTGGCCGCCTTTCCTCAAAATTCAACACAACAACAAAGAGAACTTGGCTAGAGATTGCACTTGAACACTTAGTTGCAATAGAAATGATTAAAACTTTCAAGAATACAAATTTGGCTGTCCGTTACAGTGGGAGATGCAGTGTATACGACGGCGAAAACAGGCAAGGAAAAAAACAGGAAATGGTTAAATGTGCTTTTACATTCTGACAGCATCCTTTTGCCCTGCATCACATATAGTAATGATGTCACAAGCATGCTCTTGACGAGAACGATTCACATGTGCTGGCGATCTGTAGAGGATGGAGAAAAGAAGGACAGAAGAGGGAGGCTTGTATCTATCAAGCATAAATATTTACTGAATAAAATCGATCTGATCCGTACCAACTTGAGCAGGATTGTCGAATAGCTTCCTCTTATATAGCATCTACATCAGAAAATCCGGCACACCAAATATAAGATGACACAGATATCATTCTGACAATGTAAACCGTAATAAGTTACAACCTCCATTACACATGTAATTTTATCAAATTGACAAGGCAAGGTATAGGAATCGTAGCCTCAAAAATGGTATGTTCCTGTTTGAGATCTTTTATAGAATCAATAAGGTATAACGACATTAGGGATGAAGCATCAAAGATCAATTAATAAAATCAGGGATTAGGGAATCATACTTACCTTGTTAAGAATGATACTGATGGAATTAGTGAAGGGATGTGTGGTACGCAGGCCACCTTGATGCACACATGTACGTACACGAAGGTTGCTGGGTTGATACTTGAAAGGAGATCGATTCATCTGTCAGCCGGACATACACGAACACGATTTTGTTTTGTATCTTTCGGGAAAGGCATCCTTTCTTGACTATGTATCCATTACTAAATGAAAGTTATTTTCAGATTTTTTAACTTGGAAGATCAATAATTAGCCTCGATCCATATCGAGTATGTAGCAGTCCCCTGTTTTCCTTGAAAAAGCAAGATTGCGATTGCACATTTTTTATACTCAAATAGTCAAATTAATACATTTTGTTAAGAAAAAAAATCCTTTAGGTGTGCCTTTTGTTTCTCGAGGGTCCACTGGTTCTATAGTATTTGTGTCTAATTTTTTCTAGAATTCATTTTTTACTTTTTGTGTGGTGTATACAGTCAAACTAACTAACATATGCGTTCAATAGTGATTAGAAGGCACTTTCAGTCAGTTAGATGGATAAAGATCAAGCTTGGCACCACAAAAATTGAGAGGAGAACTGAATATGAATTATCCTCCATTAATCATTCATATGATCCTTAGATCATCGATCTACCAGTACTGGCAGTACATGAGTCTAAACAACATACATCTTGTGTGAGGCAAAATAAAATAAGTTTCATGAGTATCTTATGGCCATACCTGACACATAACATTATCTCACCAAATTTATCAAATCCATGGGAAGCACATTTGAAGAATAACAGGTTGAGGAAAATAAGTGCCAAACCAAATTCTTCTGAGATACTCAATTTCATGAACACAGCACTCCCACTCCTCCCTATATTTGCAGCAAGCAGTTCATGAGAAAATCAACATGCAGTAAATGAGAGGTAGTTGAAGAAATATATCAATAACTTGCGCTGAATATAGCTATCTGATATGGATGTGTCTGATCCAACATGAGTTATCTCTGTCTCATGCACTGACTATTGTGTTATAGTTGAAAAAGTCAATTGTGAACCCCATAAAACTAACCACTTGTCATTGACGGGAGCAACTTGAGGCCAAAGTCGGAATCAGCTCACGTGTTCTAGCAAAGGAAGATGTGATCTGAACAATGGCAGAGAGATCAGTCCTAGATTTTTTCAAGCAGAACAAATACAAAGATTGCAGAAAAAAGGTGCAGTACTTTCTGACCAGACCAAGAAGAACATTACTTTTTATGACTGTAGATGAAAATTTTACAGAATAATTTGGCAAAAGCTAGTACATACCTCTGGGGTAGCATGTTCGGCAGGGGATGTTCTTCCGGCTCAGATGTAGTACGCTTGGGCGGCGGATTTTCTTCCGGCGAACTCGGCTGAGACGATCCTGGACGACTCTTCAAAAGTTGCGATATGAAGCGATTTAATGGAGATTCCGGTCGAGGGCTCCTTCTAATGGCAGCCAAGTCCCTCTGAAATCTGGGTCGGGCACGCCATGGATTCGTGTTGCAGCACTTATCCTGGGGGAACACGGACTCCGATCCAAATCGGAGACATACGGCAGCAGGAGGTTGAAGATCGTGGTGGTGCGGGAGAAGATTGAGATGGATAGGGAGGGGAACGAGAGCAGGGCGGCCGCGCCGCCAGAGAGGAACGGGCGCGCGGCGGCGGCGGCGCTACCGTATGCATTGAGGAGCCCGTGCTCCTGTGTCCTACACGTATTGTTTTTCTGCAGGCCCATTAAAAAAGGCCCAATCTGGAACGAAACACAAACTTTGCGGGTTAATTACCTAAAATTACAGGAGTGTTAGATCGAATCAGGTCGAACGGACGGACGAACATGCTATTAGTACCACCTCGTTTATATTACGATTTTGTCCATACAAATCGTAAAAGCGTATTATGACATGAGAAGAAAGCGCATTGTGACGGTGAACCCGACAAAGTCAATCCGTGCTTTATTATTATATTATTATTATTATATTATTATTATTATTAATAATAATAATTATTATTATTATTATTATATTATTATTATTATATTATATATATTATTATTATTATTATATATAAAAAATATATATATATTATTACTAGGAAACATGCCCGTGCGTTGCAACGGGAGAGAAAAAAAATCGATGTCACGGTGATGCATATAGTAAATTCCCGTTGGCGTGGCAGGGGCTCTGGTTGTATGACATTGAGTGCAATTGCAATGCCTATCCAGAAATACGATCACTAAGTTCAAATTATTAATGTTTGAATAGACCTCATGTGTGTCCTTTGTCAGGTTTTTCACCGTGTCCAAAACTTTCAAAAGACACACTAATATTGGCTGAGCCTGCTCTGCCTCCTGAAGATGTGTGTCATACTGTCTTCTCTCTTCTCCTTTATATCTTTTTTTGGGTTGTCCTTATATAAATTAAAATCCCACAAAATAAGCAAGGCATACCTGCAATAGAACTCCTTTTCAACATGGAATTTTACAAATAGAAACATGCAGCTGATAAACATGTGTGGCAGTAGGAGTATTCAAAGTGTGAAGGATTTGTAACACTACTCTTTCATGTCAAAAGGACTGCAACTGCATGAAGACTTGCTTTCACTTGGGGAAACCAAGCTAAGTAGCGGCACACAATATAAGTACATTGCATCAGATAAAGACCATGAGCAACACATGGTTCAGAAGAATGATATGACACAAGTCTTTAACATCCTAGGATCAGTTTTCTAGTAAAAACAATTCTAATTAAGAGAGCATGCTTCTTAAGACTGTGCTTCTTTTCCCAAATTGACAGCGTTATATCTCGGCTCACACTACCTGGATACCAAGGTTGTATGCAGATCATACAATTAGAATATAGCAGAATGTTTTTACTTTTGTCCTGATGAAAGAAGTCTAGAACTTTATTGGATGATTTCTCCTTTCAAATTTATTCTCAGCCAACTTTCCCACTAAATTTAGTGGATCAAGTTGTCAAAATTTGACCAATCCTTAGCACGCAGTAGTGACATGTACCAAGAAATGCTGACCTTGAGCTGAATCCCAAAATTGCCATAGGCATCTCCTGCTTAGAAGTTAAGAGTTATAAATTATAAAAAAGAGGTAAACAATTTTCTTCTCTATATAAATTTGCATAGATAGCTGGTCAGGAATACAGAGAGAAAAAATCTGTATAAAAAGAAGCAGTTAATTCAAGGCAGCAGAGTTGCAACCAACAAATATCTTAGCTTTTAGGTGCATCCAATCGGAAGTGAAATCACGTTTGTATCAACACGCAATGCAAAAGATAATGTATAATTAGTTAGAATGCCTACTCTGATAATTATCTAGAGAACATATTCAGGGAGAGAAACATAACAGAAGTGGGCTACGTACAATTGGCAGTAAATTATGATACATGTCTATGTACACAATAGTGAGAAATTTCCATTACATTACATGGGCATCAGACATATGTTGATTAATTCCATCATAGGGAAAAAAATAATCAGAGATACAGAGCTACCTTGAGCAGGGATCAATGTACTGCTAGAAAGCCAATGCATTAGGCATTACCGGAACATGACAGATTAGCTGTGATGATACGCTGACAAATAATTTGTTCCTTATTTCCTAGGGACAAATTATCTTATGTGCATCCAATCGAAAGTGCATCCAATCTGCAAATTAGCTACGGACGAGCAGCAGGCGGCACCGCCGGTCAGTGACGCCATCAGTCGCGGGCTCGCGGGATCGCTGAGTGCCGAAGTTTAGGTACGGGGTGGCAAGTAGCATCCACTTGTGGGCGATGGCTCATGGAAGTGCCATGGCGGCGGAAATCAGTTAACTCGTCGAGCCGTTGCGAGGTCTTGCTGCTTGAGGGACTGATGTAGTATACGTAAGGATTGTGGGACAGCTTGTTAGCTCTTGAGGTCCTGCTGGCCGGACGTGGAGCTGGTACCTCCGGCGGCGGCGTGCATGTTGCAGCACTCGATGACCTTGGTACATGTTGCGGCGGCGGAGCGGGACGCCGTTCTCGACGCACTTGTCCTCGATCATGTGGTGGATGTGACAGCGCTGCCGCCTATTGCGTGATCTCGAAGCACTCGCCGTAGGAGCTGACCAGCGTGATCCATTGACTTTGCTTCCGTCCATGGTGTTCGCGACCATGATTCTCTTCCATACCTGATAGCTTGGAACACTCGATTTTGATTGGAAGTTTGGATCGATTTGATGCAAGGCAATCGATTCCTACAATATTCAAAGGCAAGGGGAAGGGTAGAAGAGCCGACTCGGATCTGGTCGGGACTCATGATACTTGGATCGGTCTCTTGTTTGATACGGTCACAATCTCTACATACACGGTCGAACAGATTGGACGGCCTCGGCAGTTTTTATGGCGTTGGTTGTGCGGAAGAAGGAAAGTGACGGTGAATTAGTACCACCTTGGATTTTGGAAAAAAATATGGACGTGTTGAAAAAAAACTGAAAGCGTAAATTTACGGGAAGAAGCGTATTGTGACGGTGAACCCACGGAGTCAATCCGTGCTTTATTATTAGGGAGAGATTATTATAGCAAAAGGACCCGTGCGTTGCAACGGGAGAAAAAAAAAACAAAATCTTCAATGGCTATGAACCTATGACCACATTTTGCTGATTTCAGCATACTATGTACAATAATACTGTTGTGGTGAAATTCCTTACAATTTTTTTTTGCGGGTGTAACTTCCTTACAAAAATTGATTGTGCAATTGGGAGGAGATAAGAAATATAACAACAGTTGGACGTTGTACATTGTACAATTTGACTATGTAGCTAGCTAACAAAGCTAGCCGTATCGAGTTGCCGTCTACCGGAAGTTCCTAGGCTTGAGTGCACGATGACTTCCTAGAGTGGTCGAGCCCGTGCGTTGCAACAGAGAAAACAAATCCTTATATGCGCATAGTAGCCCGTCCATATTGTCACTTCCTTTAACACCATCGCCGATGGTTGTTAGTCATCCACCAATTAACGACGACCATGATCAATCTCAAGGTGAGCTTGGTCACCACACTTTAACACACATTTTGCTGATTTCAGCATACTATGTACAATAATACTGTTGTGGTGAAATTCCTTACAATTTTTTTTTGCGGGTGTAACTTCCTTACAAAAATTGATTGTGCAATTGGGAGGAGATAAGAAATATAACAACAGTTGGACGTTGTACATTGTACAATTTGACTATGTAGCTAGCTAACAAAGCTAGCCGTATCGAGTTGCCGTCTACCGGAAGTTCCTAGGCTTGAGTGCACGATGACTTCCTAGAGTGGTCGAGCCCGTGCGTTGCAACAGAGAAAACAAATCCTTATATGCGCATAGTAGCCCGTCCATATTGTCACTTCCTTTAACACCATCGCCGATGGTTGTTAGTCATCCACCAATTAACGACGACCATGATCAATCTCAAGGTGAGCTTGGTCACCACACTTTAACACACTGTTTTTGCCAGCCCCTCCCTTTGTCACATTGTCAACCAATTCAAGATGAATCTGGTCAATTCCATGGTGATGAGTTTGGTCATCGCACTGTAGCATGTCGTTCCCGCGAGCACCTCGCTATACTAACTTATAATTTCATGGACAATGATGGTGTTCGCTGTGATGAGGAGAGTAATAGAGGACAGGTGGAGGCTGCGCCATGCGTGCATCAGCAGAAGCACATGGACCACATATCCAAACCAATGCTAGATGCAAATTGCGCTTGTATAATTCATTTAACATACAATCTTTCCCTAATAATAAGCATATTTGAAGGTCTAGCCCTACGGAATACAAAAACACAAAAATCATAAGGAAGAAACGTTACTCCCTTTAATTAATTCCCACAACGTTCTCTAGTATTTTTTTTAAACATGTACGCCCTTGCATCATGCGTGGGCAGCCATGATGGGCCGGTCGATGATGCTCATTTAATCACGATGTGTGCATGCAGCGCCCACAATCCCTCCTTCACGTGAGTGTGCATGCATGGCCCGGGGATTTATTCCTTCATGGCAGCCTCACAATCCTGGGGATTTACAATTAATTCCTTCATGGCAACATCCTTTTATTCCCTCTGCCTATTGATCTTTCAGGTGGCTTGCATATTTCAAGTCATAACCATATTTAAATTGGTGGGTCTGGATATGAAGTACCGAGGTGGTACTATCTTTGAACAAATAATCTCATGTAAATACATAAGTGAGGATGCTAGCTCAGTTGTGTGCTCCCTTCGGCTGTTGACCTCACTTCGGGAGTTCGATCCCTGAAGAAAGCACATTTTTTTTGCGTCCCTGCCTGTCTGCATTGGTTGTGGGCTGCCGTTTCAGCCGGGCCGTATGCCACAGCGAGGTCCATCAATGGGCTAAGGCCCGGGCGAGTCACAAAGATCGTTCTAAGGAATTTTAGCGATACTTTTAGTGTGCGCGCACAATCAGAATCATATTTTAGTACCACCTCGCATATATGTTTTAAATTCAACATGAAAGCGTAAATTCACGGGAAGAAGCGTATTGTGACGGTGAACCCGACAAAGTCAATCCGTGCTTTATTATTATTAGGGATAGAGGGAGAGAAAAAAATTAGGGAGAGACTAGCACATATGCCCGTGCGTTGCAACGGGAAAAAATAAATCCTCGCATGTTCCAAGCGGCCCATCGGTGTTACCACTCTCTTCGCCATCGTGGTCACAAACGAAGACAATGATCGTGTAGGAAACACACCTGTGAAGAATTCAGGTGTCTCGAGAGGTGCAGGGAGGTGTGACAGTTTAGTGAATGAGTAGGTGCAGAAGGGAAACTGAGCTTCTGGATCAGTATTAGGATCGGCCGTACTGAACCTATTGAACCTGATCATGTGTATCGCATAGACAGGCTTGAAATAACATTTGTTCAGAAACACCAAGAACTGTGAAATTTCATATGCACATCCTGCCTTTAGTTTGCCCATAAACTTAGGCACAAGCTTCTCACCAATCTCAGCATAGATGTGGTTGCCCTGCCAAGAAACAACATGCAATAATTACCAAGCATAGAAGGCTGAAGAAAATTACAACCAATGCAGGCGCCAAGGCTGGAGAAATCATATACCTGGGCATCCAAAAGGACCATGTCAGTGTGTTTGATAGGACCGTCATCAGCGTCTCCACGGTGATGCCACAAACGCGAAACATACACACGGATGGTCAAGTTCCTGTCCCCAACAACAAGAGACTGCAGACCAGCCATCGCCATCTACAACAAAAGGGTCATCACCAAAACACACGACCACCGTTAAACTAAATAAACCAGTATGACATAAGCCACGCCAATACATGCAAACACTCAAAATATCAACCCCACCACACGGAACACACTTATTCAGCCATCGCCAAATGCCGTGTAACAAGATATCGTCCAACTCACCAAAGCATGCCACTGCATTAGTTTATTCCATCAGAGAATGCCAAGCTCTGCAAAACGATGTTGTTTCCTTTAGTAAGTAATGTCATCGATTGTTTAGTCTCAATTCCGGCGTTGGTTTCAAAATGTCGAGGATTAATTGTTTATGTGGATGTAAAATTAGTGGTTTCTAGAATGTAAAGAGCAAGTCTTTTCTATACCAATTTGATAATTTTACTTTTCATACTGCAGATTGGTCTGGATGGAATCCCTATGGTTGATCCCAGTAGGGCAGTACAAACAGGACCCTAAGGATTTATCCCCTCGATACACTGACGAAATGGGAGGTTTGTTCATCAGGATCTTTTCAGAAATTTTTGTCATATTTTCTCATCATTGTTATGGTACTTAGTAGTTATGGTACTCTAATTGTTGACACTTTGCTTATTTAGGTTTTGGATTCAACTGTAATTGTGATTTGTGCGAAAACTTTGGTATACATTGAAGCAAAGCTAACAAGGCTGAAGTCAAACAACTATACCTCCAATGCTTTGCTTGATACTGTGACAGTAGCAACAGTAAAATGTCAAACACATCTGTAAGTCAACATGAAATCGTAAAACACGTCTGCTTGACGACCCTTTGACGTGACTCGCTTGCCTTAAACGCGAACGTGAGCTTATACGGCTTCATCCACATTTTTTTGACAACCCTTGAGTTGGAAGATGTGATTGTCCAAGAGGTGAGCATGGAGAGGGTTTCCATGGCCTTCCTATTTGGGCAACCGAAGAGTGGTGGATCAGGCTCTTTGGCTCTCATGATTTTTAGAACATCTTGATCTAAGATTTTTTGGGATCAATCTCAACTCAAAATTATGTGGTTATCGTTTTATGTAGTTGAAGCTAGATTGAACGACCCTAAACTCAATAATAGTCAATATAACTCCACGTGCCATTGTGCAACACTTGAAGCCAAATAAAATCAATAGCAACAAACTATAAAATAATTATTGGTCGACACAGTACACGATTATGTACTATTTGTCATTTTCACAGTATTGTCATGTCTGAACCCACAAACATCGAATTTGAAAGCAATCCATCATCTCTTATAATTGGCAGTCCTAAAAAATGTATATCATGGCAAGCTCCAAAAGTTTACTACATATATATAAGTGATATTTTAAGTACAAACCAAAATCCAGTATTAATTTCTCAAAGGTAAAAAAATCCAGCTCTACATGCTCATTGTCTCCCTGCTCATTCCCTATTAACCGTTGGCTGCAAGAAATCTCTCTGGCAAATCACCTTCCACTGATTGAGCTCCCTACAGAAGCATATTGGTAGGAAAACAAGGTTAGCATATTGGAATTAGATATTTGAGTCATTTGACATTTCGAGATGAATTGATACTATTTGACATACCAGTTTTACTTTGGATTTTCCTAATACAATTGATGAATTCCAGTACACCAGCAGGCATGTTATCTTCACATTCATTGTCCTTGAATGTTAGCACTTGGCCCAAAATTAGTTTTCTGAGTTCATATCCATCCTATTTATTCATTTTTTTTGTAAAAGAATGACATCAGCATCAGATGTATAATAATCATAGAAGCACATATCTATACGGTTGCAATATTTACCTTTAAAAATGGCAAATGTGGTCTTTCGTCTTCCCATGTGGACATGAATAGGGGAACAAGATAACCAGACAATTCCCTTATATAGGAATATAAATACACTTTATTAATATTTTCTACATACTCAAATTTACAAATAATCAGTATCTAGTATTCATCTTATGAAAAATACCTGTTGTAAACTGGAATATCATCTAGGATTTTATGTTGCCATAGGCGAATATCCTCGTTCCATCTAGACCCAGGGCATGCTTTTGACATTGCTTTTTGTAAGTGTTCGGAAATCCATATAATTTTTTTCATATATTTTGCGAGTGGGTTGTATCGGTACATTGGATTAATAGGAGTAGGGTCCAAAATGTACACTGTTCTGGTATCTTGGTCCAATGTGAATAGAATGAATTCATCCATGGTTTGTACTGGAATATGGATCTGAAATAGGCTACATATTAGATGCAATATATATATTTTTGCTATAAAGTATATAAAAGTGCTCTTACCGATTTAAATGTTGAAACATTGATACCAGACCAACTACGAACAGAATTTGCTAGTTGCTCCACATCTAACTTTTTACGGTAATCTGGGTGCCTTCCATAATCAGTAGTCATCTAATATATAAAATAATTGGTTAAAAAATGATAAAAAATCATTATATAAAAAAGTATATAATGAATATAAAAACATACCCAAAATTTCATGTCCAGATAATGCTTTGCTATCAATTGCTTTTTTTGTGTCGTTTGGATGTCATCCAACATAATCTTCCGTACGATCAAATTAAAGCAATCTCGGTCCATGGGTAAATCATCCTTTAGCATTCCTTGTAGTTTTTTTAGAGACAAGCTAATTGGATATGGTTTTGAACTATGGATCCATACTTTCCTGATCATGATACGAAGTAAGAAAATAAACCATTAAGAAAACAAGTAACATACTTTACAATTGCAATACTAATTTAAAATGACTTACTCTAAAATCTCGGTGTAATTGATTGATTTAATGAAGCTACAGAGTCCAGCTGTTAACTCATGTAAGGTCATATTAGAAAGAACTGATATTAGTGATCTGTATTTATTTTCAACAGATAATGGTAATTTTTGTTTTGTTTTTTTAAAATCATCTAAACCATCATCAGGATCTCCCTTGGTGTCATCGTCACTTTCTTCAACGATTGTAGTCATTGCTGCAGTGTTTGTTTTCCAACATAATAGTATGCTAGCTAACTTAAACCTGAAAGAAGTAATCATTTCCTGTGCAACACGAACAATTATTAGTAAATTTAAAAGAAAACCAAATACCTTTTATTATTAAAAAACAAAAAAGGATATATACCTGTGTAATTGGGTAGGATAGTGCACATCCGGTGCAATATTCCATAAATTTAACCATAAATAAACCACATGAAGAACTATCTTTTTGAATTGGCTTTTGTAATTGTTCTGTGATCTTCCATTCAGTAAGATCAATGTCTTTCCAATCGTCGCTTACCAAATTTTGACTTTTAAGAAGGTCCAAATGAAATTGTATTCCTCGTAGCTAAAAATAAAATAGTGGTAAGAAGAAATGATACACATCAGCGAAGTATATTAAAAATTGTGATGTAACTAACCGTATTAGCGAGATCATCTCTGTCAGAATTCCAGCATAATGAGTCTAGTACTTGAACTTCACGTTTTTTTGTATTCACAACAGCTAGATACCAATGTGTGTTGCTGGCATTTATTGGAAGTTTAATCTGTAATAAAGATAATTAGGAAAATAGTAAATGAAAATGTATGAAACCTAGAACATGTAAATTATGAATATGGATATTACCATGTCATGCTGCATATATTCGAGGACAGTCTCTGTCATGAAGGCACTATCTTCTTGTATTCCAAGGGTGCCATCTCGTTTAAATAGTGAGGTAACAAATGGACTCTCAAAATATACTTTATTATCATTCTGGAGATGTATTTGGTCCTTTATACAACATATATATGCATTGATCACCTATAATTAAGAATTTAAAAATACATTACTAACTGATATTACTGATTAGAAACTTTTTCCTGTTTGAGTAAGGGTACTTACATCATCATTTACCCACTCTTTTTTATCTAGCAGGCACATCAACTGATGTTGCAAGACAGAACTTCCATCTATCTGAACCAGCAATTCTTTTCTCAAAGATGATTCTATTGCTATATGAGCACATAGATCATGGTCGGTCAATGTATAGTCTGCAGAAAATCAAATAATTTAAGAATATATTGTATATGAAGCACACATAATAAATTAAACAAATACCTTGTGGGAGATAATCATAAACTTTGATCTCTTTATGTGAATCTGGTTCCTTAACATCATGTAATGGAAAAACAGGAGATATTGTCGATCTAGGTGATGATAATGTATCATGATTCATCTGATTATCTGATTCCGGCACAACTGATTCAAAACACTCTGAACCTGGAGAAGATGTTGACATAGTTGGTGACATAGGTGATGGCTCCAGAACACCTGATTCGGCAAATTTTTGCCTTTTTGGAAGGTCGGTTATCAAAATCCTCTACAATGTTCACTTGAGCGATGTCATCTAATTTCTGCAGTCACAACAAAAATAAAATGTAAACCTCCAACTGTTAGTACATCATAGTGAGTTTACAGTTGGGATGTTATTGCATAAACTGGATTTATGCAAGCTCAGAGAACCATGATATGCATCATGTGGCAGTACCATTGTTTAAAGGAGACAATATTATTTTTTGCTACTAATGTCGGTTCCATCAGCCTAATATTATTGCTCCAGTTTATACATGAAGCCCCATTGTTTAGTGTAGATGGCAGTTTGTATGTGTTTTAGAAAGCAAGAGCTCCAGCTTATTTTTCAGCATTTTACTCTGAAGTTAAAATATTGCTTTTGAGGAACATGCACAATCTTGTATATCATGTGGAATGCTCAACCGTCGTCACTGCACATACTAAAGCAAAGCAACTAATGTGTCTCTTCCTGATCTTTGCCTCTTTGGACAGGGGATCGTTACAACTGTCAGATCTCTCGATAATAGGCTGCCCGGTGTGATGCAAATGCTGGCAGTATGTGTACTTCTTACTCAACTATTTGAATTAACAAGCATGTCAGTATTTTTCTCCTCATATTCTATTTTTCTTTTCATTGTTGAAGGACCAGAGCTGCACCACCAATGCAAAACCCATGATGAACCAGACAGCAGCAGAAAATGGAGTTCCCCTGATGAACCAGACACAAGTAGCAGACGGAAGCCCCCTGATGAACCAAACTGAACCTATAAATCTTGAAATTCACAAAAGGAAAGCTACAAGATATTCTTATGCCTCTCCAGAAGGGGTATTAAACCTACTACCACTCTTATGTTCAGGAGGATCTTGTGATAAGATGCTTCTCTTTTTTTTCTTTCATTACAAAGCTAGTTAGTTCTGGCCTTTCAAATCTTGAGATGTCCAATATTCTAATGCCTGTACAGTAGAGCGTTATCTCTGTTTTGACAGCAAGATTAATTAGATTGGTGTCTTTCAGTTATAATGCTAATGAAAAGAATGCATCCACTTTCTGAATATGCATCTGCCTTTGCTTTAATCTTCCCTGATCCTTGTTTGATTTGAGATTGTACTGACTAATTAGGCTTGTTTATCTGTCGGTGTTTCTAGCTGGGTTGAACGAGTGTAAATGTTAGCAGAGATGAGATCACCTAACACGGTGTTGCTACATAGCTAACGGCTCAAGACCAACATCACTGAATTATTTTTCATGAAAGAAAAACATCACTAATTTACTGAATCATTTGTCCTGAAAGAAAAACATCACTTGGCCTGAAAGAAGAACATGCCTGATTAACTAACTGACTGAATTTACTTGAGCACACTTGCTGCCGCTGCTCTAAAAATGCCTCTAGTCAACATATTAACATCATGGGCAATGTTTCTGAATGGCTCAAAATATTCACTGTCAAATTTTTCAGTATACTGTCAACTGAAAATAACTGCCTGAAGCTGACACTCTTTTTCAGTTTTGACGATAGAAACAACATCTAAAACAGGGAATTGCATCCAATCAATATCAAGGGGATATATACCTCTGTTGTAGCCGCTGGCAGCGACATTGGATGGTTGGACGGACGTTCTTGTTCCTCCGGCGAACTCTGCGCTTCTTCCTCCGGCGAACTCGGCGGCGACATGGATGCTTCGACGAAGATTGCAATTTCGACGGGATTTGATTTGATGTGATGGAGCTTCTGGTCCGAGGACCCTTCCTTCTTATAGTAGGCAACTCAAATCCGGCTCGGGAAATCCATTGATTGGTGTTGGAGAAGAACACGTATTTGCTGTTGGAGAAGAACACGGAGTCCAATCACGACACGGGAGCAGCAACTCTGCCGTCGCTGGAAGCTTGCGACGCCCTGGGCAGAGAGAGAACATGGGAAGGAAGATTTGTGCTAGTACAAATGCCCGTGCTGGATAAATATGAAGATTCAGAGAGGGAACATGGGAAGGAAGCAGAGAGAGACTGCGGGATAGGGGCTTCCTACCGGCGTCATGGAGGAACTCCGGTGAGGCTCGACGTGCTGCGGGTTGGACGGGAGGACAGCAGCCGCGCCGTCGTCGCACCAAGGCAGGTTCGCGCGCTGCGTCGAGCTCCGCCTCCCCCCAGCGTGCAGCCGCTCGCGGGCGCACGCGAAACCACAACGGCCATGGCTGATGGCCTTCAGGTCGCCACGGAGCTTGGCCTTCAGGTCGCCGCGGAGCTCCTCCTGTCGCCTCCTGTCGCCGCTCGCCTCCATTCGTCGGAGCCCGCCTCCCGTGTACGCGCACTCCTCCCACTCTCTCCCCCCACGCATCAGCATCTGTCGCCCCCTTCGCCTTATCCATCCTTGTGTGGCAAAGGAAACAGATCATGTTGCCGCACATCCCATCGAACGGAAAGAAAGGGCAGCCAGCCCAGCTGGTTCCGTCCCGTCGATAGTAACGCAGGGCGCGAGTTCGATCCCCGCACGCCTCAATTTATTTTTCCTTGCGGACGAAGGGTGCTGGATCGAAATGTTTTTTTGCCTAAACAAACATACTGCATGGAGTGCGGGTCAAATAGCAAAAAACACAAGGACTATTCTGCAAAAATGCCGCGACGGTGAACCCGGAGACCCAATCCGTGCTTTATTGTAGAGGAATTGAGATTAGAATTTCTTTTCTTTAGGAAAAAAGGAAGAAGTGAGAGAAACATAAAGAGGGGGCAGCGTGCAGCAACGTGACTCAGGCGAGTCCATTAGCCCAAAAAGCCCAATGAACAAAACGTGTGACTGATAGAGATAGAGATTATAAAAAGTTGTACGTGTATGGGCTGGACTAAAGCAGGCCCAAGTCTGCCATCGTGCTACCATGGAGGCAAAAACGAATTGTTTCGTTAGTACCACATCAGTTAATTCCAAAACATAAACTAAAAGCGTAATATGACTGGGCGGAAGCGTATTGTGACGGTGAACCCGACAAAGTCAATCCGTGCTTTATTATTAGGGAAAGATTATTATTATATTATTAGGGATAGATTTGAGGAATCGAATGGTTTTTTCTTACGCTTTAGTACCACCTCGCGTATATGTTTTAAATTCAAACTGAAAGCGTAAATTCACATATAGATATTTTCTGATTGCACCTATAAATATATGCATATCAAATTTCAAATGTATAAAAAAGATAGCATGCAACAATAAAAAAATAATTGAATCCATTTCACTTGCAATATACACTATCAGGAGAAAGCTTATAAATAAAACCTTAGCAATAGCGCGGGGTTATGGGGCAGCGCTACTGCTACTTAGTAGTAGCGCGTGGCCAGTACCAGCGCTACAGATAGGACAGTAGCAGTAGCGCGGGTCGGCAGATCAGCGCTGCTGCTAAGTGGTCCCATCCTCACCCATCGGGCTACCCGTAGTAGTAGCCTTCTACAAACAGCAGCGCTACTACTAGTCACATAGCAGTAGCGCGTGTCGGTGGCCCATCGTTACCGCTATGTGTGCACGATGCCAGCAGGTGGGCCCCACTTAGCAGCAGCGTGGGCACACGGACATGTGCTACAATTTTTTTTTGAGATACACGTTGAACATTTTTTCGAGAAGGGTTTAAAGCTTCGTCAAGTGATGTACGCTTAACATTTTTTCGAGATACATGTTGAACATTTGTCAAACGCACATTGAATACAAACAAGCATTCTGCAATTGCTACCGAATCAGAGCAACTTAAAAATGAGATTGAAGGGCACCGTTGAGTGCTAAACAACCACTTGAGAAGTGTTAGAACAATGGATCGTGCAAAGAAAGAGGCGCGCATTTGTGGAACCAGATAGCGCATAGAGGGTACGGAGGGAGTCAAGAAATGGAGATCTTGGTTTAGCAACGGCTGCCTATCCTTTTCTTTCATGAAAGGTATGATCTAGAGTGTGATGCTGATCCTATTTTTAATACACGGTGAACATTTCACACATTGAACAATTTTCATAAATGCCACGAACATTTTTTTCAACATGCTAACATTTGTTAATTGTTAGTGATGTACGCGAACATTTTTATATGTTGTATAAATTTTTTTATCATGTCATGAACAATTTTTTTGGAATTGTACGTAACATTTTAGAAAAAGTTTCAAAAGCATTTCAAAAAATGACGGAAACTGCACGGAACTGGTCCATATCACAATTCTATACAATAGCACTACAACTAGGATACCGGCCGCCCCGACCCCCGCGTCGTCCCCAGGGCGGCTCGGGGGAACCCTAGGTACGCCGCCGCCGCTCCCCTCTACAGCACGTCCCCCCTCCCGCCGCCACCGGATGAGTCCGCCGGGCAAAGCCCGCGCCGGAGGACGGTGGCGGCGGGGATCTCTGCGCGCTCGGCGGCCTAGGTTGCCGGCATGAGCCCGTGGTGGTGGGAGTCTCGTCCTCGGTGTCTCCGGCCGGCGTGGCGGCTGCCCGGCGTGGCGTCCTCGTCCTCTCGCGGGTGATGGGCTGTCGGCTGCTCATGGCTGCCTCGACGCGACGGCGTCCCGAGGTTTCAGATCTGGCCGTGGCGGGCTCGGCAGTTCTGGCCCGTTAGCTTCGGTCGGCGGTGAGGTTGGTGGTCGTGCATGGTGATGGCGCCGCCGCCATGCAAGAGTTGCTTGGGCCAGTGGGTTCGCATGCTGGAGGCGCTGGGGTTCCCCCATCCTCGTCGTTCGGCAGCGTGAGGGTGCGGAGGTAGGGTTGCTCCGGGCGAAAGCCGACGCCGCGGTGTCTGCGGGTGTCGCTCTCCTCCTAGGGGCCGTTGTGGAGTTCTCCGACCTCCTCCGTTCTCGGGTCACTTTCTTCGGGTGAAAGCCCAGGACCTGCGGTGCAGGACCAGACGATGGCGTGATACGTCGCTTCCCCTCCTGAGGGCGTCGTCTTGAAGATCGTGATTCCCTGCGTGCTTTCCCAGAGCTGGACTTGCACGACATCGCGACAGGTGGCCGGCGATGCGCCCAGAGGTGGAGCGGTGTTTCCTCCTCCGCATCGAAGACGGCGGATCTCGGCGGCGTGGCGCAGCAAAGACTCGGTGCCCGATGCGTGTAGATGGACTCGCGCAGGAGGAGGTGGCTGTCTGGCGTCATGGTGGCGTCGATGGCAGAGTGGCCTGACAAGGTAGAAGCCTCAATATCTGCTCTGAAGACGCACCTGTGGAAGATGGCGGCGACGACACATGTGAGTGCGTCAGACCGGTTTGTGCCCCAGACCCGGTATGTGGCTCGGCTGGGGCTTCCGGCTTTTGATGATAGGTTTAGGTGAGTGGTCTGGGTATTTGGCCCAGCTAGCATCCCTTCATCATGTGGATAGGAGTAGTGGCATATGGATAGGAGTAGTGGATCGAGAACGTGGCAGCGCCCACCCTGCTGCACCTCGAGCATCGGGAAGAGGCACAGGAGAGAAAGCGGCGGTGCAAGAGGCGGTGAGGCGGCGGAGGGCCGAACGGCGCGGAGGGGGGAATCGGATCCGGGGCGGCGCGGGTCCCTGGCGGCGCGGGTCTAGGGAGCGCCGGAGGGGGTCCCTGGCGGCGGGGTTTGGCGAGCTCGGCGTCCATGGCGTTCTCTTGTACATGGCAGAGAGAAGGGAGGCAGAGGTGAGGTAGGGGATAAGGAAGGAGAACCAGGAAGGAAGGGGGCGCGACAGGGCGACCTTGCTGCTCGGCCTGGTCGGAGGCCCGACGCGGCGGCTGCTTGCTGCGGCCGTCCATGGCGGCTCCTGCGGGAACAGAGACACAGAGAGAGATAAGCAGCAAAGAGGGAACGACAGGAGGAGGTAAGGAGAATGGAGAGAGATGGCTAGGCGCGAGGAGAGGTCAGCGAGGTCGGCGGCTCGTCTGTTCGCCGGCGAGGCAGTTGGTCGCGAGGACGGGTGCAGGGAAGGAGGAGCTCGGAGCGGGATTGAGGAGCAGGGGAGGCCGGACAGCGCGGAGGGGGGAAAAGCCGTGTGGGGCTCGAGGACGGTAAAGGATTGGTCATGGCTCTCCACGCCGCTCATTTGTTCAGCCCATCTACCTAATACACTGAAGGGTGGGCTCAAACAGCAAATCGGGACCACCGATGCAGTAGGGTAGAGATCGGCCGAGTACAAAAGCGAAAATCCATCCCCTCATGTCACCCTTGCCCAATCCCAAACAGCTCATCGTGTGCCCATCATTCACGCAGCCTCCAAATAAACCCACCCTCTGCCCGCTGGCCCCACAGACTCACGACCCCGCTTGTCATCCTCACGTGAAGCTGGTTTGGATGTGAAAAAAAAGCGACGGTTCACCAGCTGCCAGCAGCTAAAAAAGCACTGTAGCGAATTCATCCTGCGGTCAAAAATGGCCAGCGCGAACAATGCTGCTAGAATGGCGGGTAGTCTACCGGGGTTTATATGTTCAATAAGAAGGCAGGAACCAAGCGCTAGTTTTCAGTTTGCTCGTAACACGATTACCGTTACAAGATGCCAACGTTTTTTAGTTGTTGATTACTATGTGACCAAATTGTTTTTCAACTAAAAATTGTCTGATTTGATCGATCGGTGGACTAGTGCATGCATGCGGTAACTAATTTAGTTCTCTTACTATATTTGCCAAAGAATTTACTAGCAAGTGGAAGAAAAAGTTGCCTTGATTTTACCGAGCGGGGCCTGGTTTGCTCACCTAGTAACCATTCCAATTCTATTGCCATATTTCCCAAAACGTTTACTAGTAGGTTGAAGAAAAATCGATGGTTAGGCCGAGCGGCGCGTGCAACTTGACCGGCGCGTAGGATTAGCAAGTCTATGCTCACGCACAGTTTAGCGCTACCGTGAAAAATATAAATAACTATTGAATAAATACAATGTGGTGTACTGCGCCAAAGAGGGAGGGGGGCATATGCCCCTGTCCATGTAGATTTTTTGTTCCGTAAATCATTTTTTGTAATTTAAGATGGAACCTAGGCCACCGCATCGACATCTAGCAGGGGACGGGTCGGCCAGTTCCAGCACCAGGGCCCCTCATTCGGACAGTAGCATCCTCGTCCTCCATGAGGATGACAACGACGTCCTGCTGTGGATCAAGGAGATGCGTGGGTGGCTTATGCTGCTGGCGTTTTTGGCGGCGACGTTGGCGTGCGAATCAGGATTGAATCTCCCAGGAGGGTTCAGGCAGGACGATAAGCCCTGGCCAAATGGGAATATGGGATGCACGAAATGGGAATATGGGATGCACGACGACAGATTCAAACCTAGAATCTGAACAATCACAGAGCAGCACAACAACCACTAGGACGTCCCACCACGTTTGTCAAGTTACTTCTTTTTTCATTTATTCTTTTTCAAGATTGCAATGCAACAACCACTAGGAAGTTTCCCAAACCGGGTTTTCTATTTTCTGGACCGGGTTTGTTGAGTTTTTTATTTTATTTTTCTTATGTTTTCTTTGTTTATTTTTTGTTTTCTTTTTCTTTTGCAAATGCGTGAACTTTTCTCAATTTTCACATATTTTAAAAAAAATCGGCAAAATCTATTTCAAATTTTTTGAACCTTTTCAGATTTGATGAACTTTTTCCCAAAATTTATGAACCTTTTTTATTCTGATGAACTTTTATGAAAATTGATGATTTTTAAAATTTTGATGAACTTTTTTTCAAATTTGATGATTTTTTTCAAAATTATTAAGTTTTTAAAAAAATCATGGACTTCTCTTAAAAATTGTTGAATTTTCAAATTTGCCAACTTTCGTAAAATTCGGTGAATTTTTGTATTGTTGTGATCTTTTCTCTTTTTTGTTTTTTTAAGTCAACTGGTCAATCGGCCCGGTCAACCGCGGCCATTCGACCACAAAGACACGAGCGATATTTTGAATTAATGAAGACACGACTGAGTTTTCTTTTCAAATTGCCGAACCTTTTTCAATTTTCGTGAACTTTTGGAATACGTGAACTTTTTCCTTTTGAAACAGATTCGTGAATTTTTTTGAATGTTCTTAAGCCTTTTTTTGAAATTTGTGAACACCTAGTCTTTGTTACAGTGCGGCTACAGTTGTTCGTAAGTATTTCGCGCTTTTCTCAGTCGCTAGTAACAGGTAGCTCTTTTCCGCAAAAAAAAAAGTAACAGGTAGCTCTAGTGGTTAGCCAAACCTGTATATGAACTCAACGGCATGACAACAAGTTTCTCTTGGGTTATTCCCCGCTACTATAAAACTAGATGAGGCCCCACACGTTGTTGCGGGACTGTTTTGCAATATTTGAGGTGGGGTTTCGGTTATATGGAAAATGAATATTTTAAATAGTATTTTATTAAGAAATATAAGAATTAAATGTAACTAGCATTATAGAATGATTTTCCATGCATGTATATTTGCATGCTGAGGTGGATTTTTATTATGAATAATTGCATGTTGAGATGGACTTTTTCATGCATGTTGAATGATGGGGAGTCATGCTTATATATCGAGAGAAATATGTTAGTTTTTTTAGATTAACAAAGAAATATGTTAATGACTAATGGGACTAGCTATTTAGATATAAAAGATCCACTTACGCGTTGATGGGCCGGCCTGCAGCGTTGGCGCGTGGGCGCCAGGTCCTGGCGCCTGAAGCGCTGACTAGGAGCTCCCGGCTCCGAAACCTATCTCCCATCCCAGCGGCAGCAGCCTCTCCGATGTCGCCACACCTGGCGTGAAGGCTTCTTGCTGTTGATCACCAACTTGAGGTATACAAATTTATTCCTCAAAAGTATCCCCATCTTTGGCTTCGTGCCAATTTGTTCATCTTCTTCTTTTGTCGATCAGAGAGGCTGAGAATTAGGTCCAATTTCGTCGTGGTGTTGCCTGCAGAGACGAGGATGAGGAGGCGGTTCGTGAACCTGGTGACGCGGAACTGGACGGAAGGCGTCTACTCGGTGCGCCGGATCGATCCTTATCGCCATTTCTTCTACGGCTCAGCAGAAGCAGCGCTCGGAGCAGCGGCCGAGAAGACGGAGCCTTTTCCGGCGATGCAGATCAAGGACCTGCCGAGCCCATGCATGAACATCGTCGCAGCGAGCCCCGGCGGCACCCTGGACATGTTCGCGCTCCTCACCCCCGGCGACGGCAGAATCGTCTACGCCAACACCATCGGCCGGGCCGCTCTGTACGACGCCGACAGGCATGTCCTCCACCCCGACCTCCACCGCCTCCGCACGCCCAAGGGGGTCAGGCCCGTCTGCCTCTCCATCGCGCACCCCGGCGCCGACGACGACAGCATGTATGTCCTGGACGCGTGCCCCGAGGAGGGCGCCGAGCGATGCTTCGAGGTCCTCGAGCCCGCGCCCGCCGTGTTCAGGAGCAGCAGCTTGATGCCGCCATGGTGCTCGCGCCTTCTCCCGCCGCCTCCCTTTGTCCGCCGCCCGGAAAGCTCCAGCAGCCTAGGCCGAGACCCAATTCCCCGCCAAGCTCGGTGGTACCAAGGATCTTGTATCACCTATTCACCTCCTTTACCACCACCGTCGACGGCCACGGCTGCTCCACCATCTACATATCATGCGCTGGCGCCGGCGGCGTCGATGTCGGCACCTACAGCTTCGAGACGGCGCGCCCCGACTCTCGTCACCATCTAGGATGGATCCTCTCGGACAAATGGAGTCACGTCGGGGAATGGATGCTGCCCTTTCATGGCAGAGCTCTGTACGTCCCTGAGTTCAACCTGTGGTTTGGCTTCTCAGCATTGGGCCCCTACCACCACCTGTGCGCTACGGATCTCTCTGCCATGGACGATGGGCGGCAGCCCGCCGCGCCCGCAGTATGGGAAGATCTGAACCCGCCTGCCGAGGGAGAGCCGTGGCTTCCAAAGGAGCTCGAGCTTATCCACCTGGGCGGCGGCAAGTTTCTCATCGCCAAGACCTTTTCAGAAGGAGAAAGAGGTGATGACTTTTGTGTGCTCACCGGCTTAGAGATGATGGCTACCGCCGGTGATGACCGGCAGCAGACCCTTCAGATGATCAAGCACAAGTGCGCACGTATTGTCTTCACGGACGAGGACATCCAGTGAGTGCTCTGAAATCTGAATGGATGATCTTGCGTCCCTTCACGTTAATTGTCTCTCGCATTTGTGATGATGTTGCTCTGGACCATGGTTTTTTACCTGAAGGGAAATGTTGACCTTTTTGTGTTCGCAAGATATAATTTTCAGTATCTTGACGCTGTTGGTATTTGTTAGATTGAAACGTGCTGTAATTTCGATTGATGGTAACTTGTAAAATCTTGAAATTTGCCATCCTGCCAATGTTGTATTCTAATCTAGAATGCGTATGTGTACATATATAGCTGATGATGTCGTGCATATTTGGACATAATGGCAGTTGATGTAGATGCAAAGATTGTGCATATGGTACCCAAATGACTGGGACAGTGCATGCTCTCGTCTTTTTTTAGATCAACGCTGCTATACACACGACAAAGTCAAGCCGATGCTTGCACGACGATATGGTTAGAACCGTCCATGCAAAGCAGAAAGTGCAGCCCAGCCGCAGATTTACTGTCGTCCACAAATCGTCCAAAGGAAAGTCGTCTGTATAGTAGTTTCGTTTTTAGATACAACAGGAAGATACGTGCACACTCTCGTCTTTTTTTTACTACTTGTAAGTTCTAACGCCAATGAAATATTGGGCATTATATTAATTGTGCAAGCCAAATATTTTGCATTAATAATCTCCATTTTATAGTATTACCTTTTGGGGGACTAAGTAAATGCAAATAAAATCTGCTGAACTATAGTCATAAATATTTCAATAACCTCTTGGTTTCAAGTTCCATTTAAAGGAGGCCTAGCTAGCTAAGCTTCTCCTGGAACAATTCTTGCATCTCATTATTCTCTGGTAGTTTGAGACTCATGGGTAACAACTTTAGTCTCTTCATCCTGGTTCTATGCATTCTACATCTTATCCATGGCATACTTGGAGGTAGACCCCATGCTGGCAATCAGGTGAGTGCATTTCAGAAATTCCCAGCAATATTGATGCCTGATTTCAAACTTGTTGCATGCATGGTTCAAGATCAACGGCCTAATATTTTTTTTCAGGAGGAGCTTGGTGTCTCTGGTGGCAACTTAAAGCCAATCAACCTGAAGATGGATGGTTTGGATCCACCTCCTGCAAATGTGTCAACGTTCCCTAATTATGGCGTCAGAACTTCCTATGTGAGTATATTAACCCCCTCTGGTTTGAGTCGTTTCCAGCATCAACAGCCTCAAGAACATAACTTTGAAGCTGACATTATCTTTTTCTTGTGGGGACGATGACAAAGTAACAATATTTGAGACAAATTACATATACAATTAACCAAAGTATTCAACCTAAACATGAACACGAATCATGGTTGTCACTGACAACCTAGATATAGGATGACTGCTGATTATGCCAAACCGCTTATTAAGGAAACATGTCACCTTTCGTCTAAAAAATAGATAAAATGATCTAAACCATTAGGTTTAATCTGCATGGGGCTGTGATGTTGTTTTGAAGTGTGTTGTTGGGGTGAAACTAAATCACGTTGCACTAAACAGGATCCACCGTGTCAATTTTTTAGTAGATCTATATCTGAAGTAATGGGAATAAAAATGCTTGGTGTGCGCACCTAAATATCCAGATGAAAACACAAATTTGATTTAAACATCTAAATCAAATTATAGCTATAGAAATCGACACAGATGGAGAAAGTTTATATATAAATATCCTCTACCTTACCAAATAGAGCATAATTACAGTGACATCTTCAAGTAAATTCCTTTTTTTAACCAGGATGCAGCATATAAAACAAATGTGGCGCGGGATTACTATGGGATTGAAGCTACAATCGACGTACATGGTCTCTCTTTGCGTCAAGATCAACACAGTGGAGCTGCCTTGATTATTAAGTATTCGAAAGCGTTCGATCGTAACATGATTGTTGTTGGATGGCATGTAAGTCACTTTCATTTATTTTTTATTTCATTTTCTTACTATGTGTGTATGGTAATACAAGTATGTTCCCAACTAATTTTATTTTCAAGATTAATTTGTACCCTTATCTTCCAAGATTAATTTGTACAAGTTGCAATTCCAGGCCAACCAAATTTTTGGTTTTTGGAGTTTGTGTAGGACAAAGCAACGGGAGACTGGCTTGTGCACTGTGGATTCGGGTCGAAGCCAAAGTTAATCGGGCGTTTCCCCAAGACCTTGTTCGCCACCTTGGCCGACAAGGCGGATGAGATACAAGCCCGAGGTTTTGTGCTGACTCAAGCTAGTCCTTTGGCCCCGATGGGGAGCGGTTTCCGTCCCAGCAACGTGAAAGCCGCGTCATTCAGCAATATCATGTTTCTGGATCAAGATGGCAAGAGGTTTGGAGTCCCGCAAGATTTCACGCCCTACATGACGAACGATAAGGTGTACGCCGTGTCTCAGATCAGCCCCAACGGCGGGTTCATGTATGGTGGGCCGTCTGAATGATGATGTGTGTTCACGGTCGATGGCTGGTTTGCTTTAGCCACATGTAACATTTGAGATATGATAAACCTTGCTTTGATGTCACATTTGCTTGTTATTTTTTCTCGCAACGCTGGCCACTTCGAAGTGATACGCTTTCCCTTTGTCGGCTGCTAGTTTAAAAGCTGAATCGACACTGACTAAGAAAAAAACGATTGTTTCTGAGTATAGCAAATACACTCCATGCCCCCGCAAAAAGAAAAGAACCGTAATCAATTATTTGACTCAGCAAGCTGCTCAGTGTCCACTGAGATACATCACATATATTTGGTGTCAAGTACAGTTTATTTTATTTATTTTGAAAGGAGGTGTTAGCTCAGTTTAAATGATGATACTATCAATAATCAGGTGCGGTGAAGCGTTTACCATGTACATATTGTATGCCTACCAAAATGCAGGTACTGTTGTGGTTGTTGAGCTGTTCACTCACAGCACAGAGCAGAGTGATCTACTGACAGACAAGACAAGTAGGCAAAACATATACCTGATCTGCTTCGTTTGATGTGCAATCAGTCTGAAAATGTTTGCCCTCTGAGTCGGAGTGCCATCGATAAGCCTGAGTATTCCTGTTGCTTGGATAACACAAAATTGACATCGATTCAGAATCTGTGACGAGATGCTGCCTTGATGACTGTAGAAATAAAGTGATTAACATCACTGGATCTGCCATCCTATGAACTATTTGGAGGATCAGGATTGACTTGCTTTGGCAAATTTACTTTTTGCATTTGCAGGTGTAAAAAGTACATGTAGTAACGAACAGGATAAACAACAAATACACAGAACAATTTATCAAACTGTACTTGCTGAAAGAAGAGCAGCGGCATTTGTTTAAAATTTAGAAAGGGCCCTTGCTAGAGAGCAAAGGGGGGAAAACTTAATATTGAAAATTGGCAGGGGCCGCGCGAACACGTACCCCCTCTACCACAAATTATGACGTCCACTCTCCCGCTTGGGTAAGCCAGCGCATCCACCAAATGCAATGTGGACCACTAGCCTAGGCCACGGTCCTTCTTGATCGGCCGTCGACCCCGTCCAGGTAAGTATGTTTCAAGGTTGCATCATGCCTTGCTTATATAGCCTGCTCCCCATCCCTGACTCCTCGCGTTGGCAAGGTGGTACTAAACGAGAGCACGGTGGTGCAGCCGTTCAGTTCAAAGATTAGTGGGCCTGATACTTCTATGGGCCTTCAGTGCTGAGGCCCAGGTCTTTGCTTCAATGGTCAGTTTCAAACGGGCTGGGCACATGCATCCAGTTGCTAAAAAAAAACCCTCGAAAAAAAAGAGTTGCTAAAAAAAACCATGCATCCAGCCATCTACGCATGGTCCTATGTTCTTCATTCACCCCTCAAAAGAAAATAGGTTGTATGTTCTTCATTCCAGAGCAATAGCATTTGACTGTACAAGATGAGCAGCAGCATTTGAATGAAATTCACAAAAGAAAAGTTGCATTTGAATTGATTGATAAGAAAAAAGAGCAGCAGCATTTTCTTCATGTTGCCATCTGTATATCAATTAGCTGCGCTGACTGTAGCCAATTATTCCACTTCCAATTTCCAAAGCTGCTCAGTATTCACTAAGATTATTTACTCATATTGGTTTCACTTCAGTTTGAATTATGGTAATCCCTCTGTAAATAAATACAAGAGCATTTAGATCGCGCACTTCAGAATCTTTGCGCCATCATCATTTCTTAGAGGTATTCTTTTTTCTCGCAACGCTGGCCACTTCGAAGTGATACGCTGGCTGCTAGTTTAAAAGCTGAATCAACTCCGACAAAGAAGAAAGCGATTGTTTCGAGTACAGCAAATACCCTTGGTGAAATTTTTAAAATGGTATGAAACATTTTTTTAAATGGTACAACAAACATTTTTCGAGTACGCGACCCGTGCCTAACCGAACAAGTCCTTAGGGATTTGGAAAAGGAGGACGACATGACGCATCCTTTCCAATGCAATATTGCCTTGATGGGCTGTTTTTTTTTTACAGGTCGTTTGTTCTTCATCCAAGAGTAGTAGCACTTTCTTTATGTTATCATTTGTATATCCAGTTACCAGCGCCGACTGTAATCAATTATTCGACTCGCAAGCTGCTCAGTGTCCACTCAGATAATTCACATATATTGGTGTTAGTTCAGTTTAAATGATGATACTATCAATAAACAAGTGTGGCTAAGCGCATACCAGCGTGGTCTCTTAACGCCACCATCAAGCTCTGAGGTCTTCAACCTACACATGTACATGTTGTGTGGAAGATTGCCATGCCTTCCAAAATGCAGGAGTTATCTGGCTAAGAGACAGGCGACATGTAGGCAAAACATCTACCTGATCTGCCCTGTTTGATGTGCAGTCAGACTGAAAATGTTCGCCCTCTGAGCCTGATGAGTGCCATTCATAGCCTGGCTAAGTATTTCTGATTGCTTTGATAACACAAAATTTACATACATCGATTCAGAATCTGTGACGAGATGGTGCATTGATGACTGTAGAAATAAAGTGATCAACATCATTGGATCTGCCATGCTATGAACTATTTGGCGGAATCAGGAATGACTTGAGCTTTGGCAAATTTACTTGGTCGAATTTGCAGGTGTGAAAAGTACATGTACATCATAACAGCAAACAAACACTGAATCAATCAAAGATCCAACGCCTTGGTAACGAACAGGAGAAACAACAAATTTCCAGAACATTTTATCAAACTGACCTTGCTAGAGAGCAAAAAGGGTCAAAACTTAGTATTGAGAATTGGCAGGGGCCGCGCGAACGCGTACCCCCTCTACCACAAATTATGACGTCCACTCTCCCGTTTAGGGAGATGGTAAGCCAACGCATCCACCAAGTGCAATGTGGACCACTAGCCTAGGCCACGGCCCTTCATGATCGGCCATCGACCCCGTCCAGGTAAGTATGTTTCAAGGTTGCACCATGACTTGCTTATATAGCCTGCTCCCCGTCCCTTAGTCCTCATGTTGGCGAGGTGGTACTAAAAAGAGCGCCTTGGTGCAGCCAATCAGTTCAAAGATTAGTGGGCCTGATACTTCTATGGGCTTTCAGTGCTAAGGCCCAGCTCTTTGCTTCAATGGTCAATTTCAAACGGGCTGGGCACATGCACCCAGTGCTAAAAAAAATGCATCCAGCCATCTACGCATGGTCGTATGTTCTTCATTTACCCCTAAAAAAAATAGATCGTACGTTCTTCATTCATCCCTAAAAAAAATAGGTTGTATGTTCTTCATTCCAGAGCAATGGCATTTGACTGTAAAAGATGAGCAGCAGCATTTGAATGAAATTCACAAAAAAAAAGTTGCTTTTGAAAATTTCCAAAGCTTCTCAGTATTCACTGAGATTATTTATACATATTGGTTTTACTTCAATTTGAATTATGGTACTCCCTCTTTAAAGAAATATAAGAGCGTTTAGATCGCGCACTTCGGCATGCGCCATCATCAATTTTTTGATGTATTCAACTTTGGAGGCACTGTTGCGGTTGTCCAGTTGTTGACTCGCAAAGTGATCTGGTTGAAAGACAAAACAAGTAGGCCAAACATCTATCTGCTCTGGCTGTCTCAGAAAAAAAACTAAAAAATTCTATCTGATCTGCCCTATTTGATGCCCAGCTAGACTGAAGATGTACTCCTTCTGTTTCTAAATATAAGACTTATAAGACTTTTTAGAGATTTCAATACGGACTACATACGGATGTATATAAACACATTTTAGAGTATAGATTCACTTATTTTGCTTCGTATGTAGTCTCTATTGAAATCTCTAAAAAACATATATTTAGAAACGGAGGGAGTAAATGCTAAGACATTTGCTCTTTGAGTGCCATGCCATTCATAGTTTGGTCAAATACCCCTGACCTTACCACAACAAGGAGCCTACTTCTTCCATCATAACAACAATGAACACTGAATCAATCGAGAATCCAATGCTTACAACAACAACAACAACAACATAGCGGCACAAACCGAGAAAGAAGAACGCGGCAAACATCGACGAGTCTTACACGCTAGGTTCTCTTACAAACCTTCTAAGGGGGGCCTACATAGCCTTCGACGAAGCAACCCCCCCCTCCTTGTAACAGCTACCGGCGCTGGCGCTCTACTTGCTGGCTGCACTGATACTGGGTGACCAAGGACATGGTCAGGACATAAGGTGACAAGGGGCCAGGTGGTTGTATCGAGGGTCATACTACTCTGGGCTGCTGCGGGCTCAGCATCTCATCCTCAGACGAGACGTCGTGCTTCGACGACAGCTTCTGCTTTTGCCCGTTCCGTCTCCTGCTGGTGTTCCCGCCTCGCGCCTTCGGCGCTTGCTTGGCGTCGCTCGTCTGCAGATAGACGAGATGAAATGGTCAGCTCGGAAATGTCTAGCACAGGTACTGCTCAGCACTCCACACAAATTAGTTAACCTCATTGCAGAAACCTAAGTGAAGGATTATACAAACACATAAGTATTCTTTTGTCTGTTATTGATTACTAAACCACCAGGACATCCGAGACCAACTGTCGTGTGTTGTCGCCATACGCCATGGCAAGTTGAGCCAACCAGTGTCAACCAGCACCGCTACTTTGAAGATTCTTAAAGAACAATAGAAAATACAGAATATCATCAGATAACAGGTGCGGCCTTATCATGAAGCATTCAACTGGTTGGCAATTTAAGGTAGCCAGAACGACACGTGATCTGGCGATAAAAGGAGGCGGTGAACAAGTCAGCAACAGCACCATACAACGTAGAACAACTTTAAAAAAAGCGGACGTTATAACAAAGCAAAAAAGGTCGTGTGGGCCCCATCCATCTGTTTAGTTGCTAAAAAGCCATTATCCCACTGGAAATTTGCAATTTCTCTAAATCACATAGACCATGAGACAAGAAGTCACATCAAGTCAATACAAAAAAGCCTATCCAAAGGCAATTTACATACGCGAGAAAAGTAGCTCAGCGGACTGTTCTACCATGTGAGCCACGCTACAGACAGTGATGTACCACTAATGAATCATTCCGAAGGCCCTACCGAGAAACCTCATAGCCGATAAGCAAGCCCTCGTGTGAAGAATACATCCAGTGGTGGAGCTAGATTTTGCATCACTTGGTTGGTGGTCCATCCAATGCAAAAAGTTCCACCGGGGCCCTCCGCGTTTATTTTGGCCAGAATGTTTCATGATTATGGCGATGAAATTCCTAATTAGCTTAGAAGTGAACGTCTAGTGGCTTCCACGACCTGGGACCCTGTAGGCCCCTATCACCATCCAATGCAGGTGAAATTGCACAAAGACCAAAAGGTCACTACCTATCTAACTAACCCTTTCTCATGAATGGCCAGTCATGCTGGACAATGGAAAAGGTACCCAAAAGTACGACAAAGGATCGTTGCAAAACACCTATATATTCCAGTATACGAGGTTATGCTTGGGTATCTGATGCTGAACTTATTAAGCAAGCTAATACACAGAATTGACAAATAAATAGGGACTCGCAAGGGATACTTACCCCAAAACAAAACTCAGGCTGGCTGTAACCCGCACCCGCTTCCCCAGCTCTTGGAGGCTTCCCAGAGCCCATTGCTGATGAGCCACGCTTGTTAATGCCGTTACATGAGGCTGCTTCTGCCTCTGTAGCTAGCGGAGGTGGTGGAGATGGCGACGAGGAAGGGGAGGTCGAGAATGTTTGGAACGGGTCATGATGGCCCTTGGCAGGTCCATTGCAAAATCCTGAGTCAATATCAGACTGGAACATGTCCACAAACAGCTGCTGCAGCTCCTCAAAGCTCTCCTGCCTCTGCAAATCCAAAGGCTCATTGTTATTGCATGTTTTCCTTGGATGAACAGAGTCCAGGAAAAAAACATATTTTTTCTAGTTGATTCCAGAAAAGTTCACCCAAGTTTCATTTTTGGTATCCAAGAAAAACCATGGAAGATAGGGAACTCCAACAATCCTTTTTCAAGCCTTGAACATACATACATACAAAAAAAAATTATCTTTTGAAGCTACTGAAATCCTTCAAGCAAACCTAAGAAAGATTTTAATGACTCGTCCACTCATATTTGGACAACTTTGTTATGTTTATTGACGAGTTTTCCAATGGACAAGGAAATATGCATACAAATCATATAGTTATGCTGTGAAAAGTCATGTGCAATGTCAAAAACTTAAATTTTAACTTTATACTTAGCTCGGAATTTTGCAACAGAAAAGCATACCCCCCCCCCCCCCCCCCCACACACACACACCCAAGTGCCAACAATTTTTCCCACAATAGCACAAAATTCTAAACAAACAGCAGCAAGATCCTTGTAGAACAAATAAAACGTGACGAGGGCTCCAAGAACACCAAAAGAAGATTGGGTTCAGTCCAAAAACAGCAAGTTTTTTTTTCATCCATATTAGGATACAGTGACAAAGAACAAAAATCACTATTTTTTTTCCCTTTTCCTAGTTCTTCTTCCAAGTCTAGGATAAACATTTTACGAACAAGGGAACAGATAAGATGATGGTTGGCGAAGTATTGTGATAAAATCTGTGTCGAAACCCAAAATAACAGAAATAGTAACATCTAATGATAGATTACAGAAAACATCTAAATCGGAGACCGTGAAGCGAATGGTTCTTACCGCTGGCCGCGCCTGGCTCATCATATGGGCCATCTCACCAAGGAAGTCCCCCATCCCCTGCATCTGCAAAACAATAGCAGAAAACGTCACTCACACTATAAGCAATACTGACGGAAAGCCCAATTACAATGCGCGATCCTTACACTGTCGTCGCTGTCTTCTTCTTCCTGGTACACCCCCACGTCGTAGAGGAACCGCTTGTTGGCATCGGAGAGGACTGCACAAGAACAACAACGGGATGGGAGCACGAGGGCTCCATGCGATAAGTTTGCCAACTAGCTTGCTAGATCGGTTCGGCGGGTTAGTCAGTTTGTTATTGCAACATGTAACTAGTGATGTGAGGTGGGTTGTGAATACAGAATATATGAATATGGGGAGTGGGAGTGGAGCTTGAGACAGGGAAGATTGAGACCGGAATAGGCGCCCTGGATCTCCTGGAACTTCTCCTTGGCCTCCTCCATGTGCTTGGTGCCGCCGGAGGACGAGCATCTGTCCGGATGCCATCTCTGCAACAGGTTACAGATCAAGTTTTCAGCTGAATTTGCAGAAGAAGAAAGGAAGAAAAAAGCAGAGCAGTTTCAGAGTTTGAACAGAGCAAAACTTGGGACGGATCAAGCAATGTTCAACGAGTACGGAGATGGCAGGACAGGCGAAATACGCCAATAATTGGCTACAGGCGTGGCGTCCGGGGATCCAAATCACCGGATCGACAAAGATCACGAGCTCCGGCGCAAACTCGCGTAAAGTATGGGGCGCATACAGGACTGCAGCGCCGTTGAGCTACAGGAATACGAACGAACTTTGGCGCCAACCTCCAATTTCCGAACCGGAGATCGACGACCGGTAATTATCTTCCCTGCCATGGCGCGAGGCGCAATCCACGGCCGTACCTCCGCGATTCCCGGTCGAATCGAGAGTGGGGGGAGCACGTACCACGTAGATGCAGAGGAAGATTTGACTAAGAAAACGCGGAAACGTGCACAACGGAGGAACAGAGGATGAGTCCGTGGTTCTCGCTCACCATGGCGAGCTTCCGGTAGGCGAGCTTGAGGTCGGCGTCGGAGCACTCCTTGCTGAGCCCCAGCACGGCGTACAGGTCGCCGCCGCCGGGCGCCGCCGGCTCCCCGCGGCCGCACCCGTTGTCGCCGCCGGTGGCCATGCCGCGTCCCGCGTCGCCGGCCGGAGGGGCCCGAGGATGCGCGGGGGAGGATGAGGAGGAGGAGGCGGAAGGGAGAGGAAGGAGGAGGGAGGTTCCTGGTGTTTCCTTCCTTCCCTCTCTCTCTCTCGGCTCAGGTCGCTCCTCTCCTCCACGCACTGCCCCTGGAAGCCTCTCGAAGCACGGCCATCATGCCCACTTGCCCCTATGAAACTCTTATCTTTTTCAACCTGCGAATTTCTCCTTCTGGCTTTGTTTTCACGCCTTGGCGCCTTGCGAAAAGGGGACGCGGTAGCTTCTTGCTTCCAAAACCAACTTTGGCCTGTGGAAAAAAGAAGTAAGTATATTAATAAATTCATGTTTTGTGTGCTCTTCAGCAAATTTAGTTGACAATGTTCTCAAAAAACTCTCTTTTTTGCGCATAAATGTTCTAAAAAGACTTGGAGACGCTCCGAGCTTGAGAAAAAATATATTATGTTATCCTTGTGGGGTAGGCCCACTCTCCGAGCTAGAGGAACCGGGGGCGGCAGGCTTTGCTTTTACGGTAGGATGGTCGGTTTTTTATGTTCAGATGTGCACCTTTGCGACACCGTAGAGCCACGTTGGTCCATTTTCCTAATAATGCACAACTAAGACGATCAAAGTGAGAAGCGCAG
The DNA here is from genome assembly GCF_018294505.1 of Triticum aestivum. Taxonomy (NCBI): domain Eukaryota; kingdom Viridiplantae; phylum Streptophyta; class Magnoliopsida; order Poales; family Poaceae; genus Triticum; species Triticum aestivum. Next base: position 450,788,070 of record NC_057811.1, read on the forward strand.
TTAGCAACGTTGCATCGATTTTGAAAGCGAGGTCTATCATATGAAGCGATTTTAGTGCTGCATGTTAAACCATCGAGAAAGTGTCGTTACCGTTATCATATATAGCTCTTTCACATCAGTAGTAAAATACTTCGGGTATTGTGATCGAAGAGGTATATTTTCTTTGCGACCTATGTCCACTCTCCAAGCTGGGTGGCATGCCTAGAAACCGTCAGGTTTCCATCTCCAAATGTACATCTTTGCATGAGCATGACACTAACACTTAGCCCATTTTCCTAGTAATGCATAGCTACGACAAACGAAATGGCAAAGCTCGACCGGTAACATTCAATCGGTTTAAAAGCGATGTCTATCATATGAATCTATCGATAAGTTGTGTCATTATGTTGTGTTTCATAGCTCTCGTTTTATGTTAAACCTCGTTATGTTGTTATGCCCACTCTCCAAGCACGAGCAATTGTTTTAGGTGTATATATTGTGGATGAGAAACTGTTATGTTGTTGTTTAGGTCTATATATTGTGCTCTTTGAAGAAAAAGTTTTCCTTGCGAGCTAGGTCCACTCTCCAAGAACGAGAAACCATTGTAGACTCTGCATGTAGACATGCTTTGCTTACATGGACCATGGCAGATTGGACGACTTTTCATGTTTAAACATACATCTTTGCGGTACCGCAGAGCCGCGTTAGTCAAATTCCTAATAATGCACAATTAAGATGATCGAAGTGAGAAGCACAGTCAGCAATGTTCCATCGGTTTTGAAAGCGATGTCTACCATATGAAGCAATTTTAGTGCTACCAGGAAACCATTGAGAAAGCGTCATTAGTGTTATCATAGATCTTTCCTTTTAACTTTGGGTTTGTAAAGTTGCTAATAAATCGTGCATGTATTCCACATCCGCAGTAAAAATCTCCGAGTATTATGATCGAAGAAGTATGTTTTCTTGTGAGGCGTGTCCATGCCTTCAAGTATAAAAAGAACGTTGGAGATTCTGGATGAAGTGCTAAAAACCGTCGGTTTCCATCTCTAAATGTGCATCTTTGCATCAGCATGACACTCACACCGTGTAAGTCCATCTTCCCTAGTAATGCATAGCTAGGACAATCGAAATGGTAAGCCCACCAGCCAACGTTTAGTCGGTTTGAAAGCGGTGTCTATCACTTGAAGCAATCAAAAAGTTGTGTCGGTATGTTGTGTTTCATAGCTCTCAATTTTTTTCTTTCAAAACCTCGTTATGTCATCATGTCCACTCTCCAACGAGAAACCGTTTAGGTATATATATTGTGCACGGTAACCCGTTATGTTGTCATTGTGTTGTTATGTTGTCGTTTAGGTCCATCTATTGTGCTTCTTGAAAAAATGTTTCCTTGCAAGCGTGGTTCACCATCCAAGCATGAGAAACCATTGCAGATTCCACATGTTGACACACTTTACTTCCTTGGTATAATGAATGATTTTCCATGTTTAAATATACATATTCGTGTCAACGCAGAGCCGCGTTAGCTCATTTCCTAATAATGCACAACTGAGGCGATCAAGTGAGAAGCACAGTCAACAACCTTCCATGGTTCTGAAAGTGATACCTACCATATGAAGCAATTATAGTGCTACCTCAAAACCGTAGAGAAAATGTCCTTAATGTTATCATAGATCTTTCCTTTTAACTTTAGAGCTTGAGAGTTACTAAAGTTGTGCACGCCTTCCATGTTAGTAATAAAATTCTCTAGGTACTATGCTCGAGGAAGTATATTTTTGTTGCGAGCTAGGTCCACCTTCCAAGTATAAAAAATTATTACAGATTTCAGGTGACATTCTTTGCTTCCACGGAAAATGTTTTATTTTCATCTGTAAATGCACATCAATCTTTGCATCACCACGACACTGTGTTAGTCCATTTTCCTAGTGCATAGCTAGGAAAATCAAAATAGCAAGCCCACTCAGCAATGTTTAATCTAAAGGAAATATGCCCTAGAGACAATAATAAAGTTGTTATTTTATATTATATTTCCTTATTCATGATAAAGGTTTATTGTTCATGCTAGAATTGTACTGATCGGAAACTTAAATACATGTGTGAGTCACTATTCAAGATATCTTCCGATATTCAGATAAATCGGCCGATTTATCGCTTACCGTTGTGTGGCCGATAAGATAAATTGGCTGATAAAAAATAGCCGATATGGCGATAAATCGGATGATATGCTGATAAACTGGCCGATTTACCCCTTATCTTGGGTCGACCGATAAGTTCCCGATAAGCGATATCCCCAACATTGGTGTGAATACATAAACAAATATTGTGTCCCTAGTAAGCCTCTACTAGACTAGCTCGTTGATCAAAGATGGTTATGTTGGGGAACGCAGTAATTTTAAAAAAATTCCTACGCAGACGCAAGATCATGGTGATGCATATATAACAACGAGAGGGGAGAGTGTAGTCCACGTACCCTCATAGACCGTAAGTGGAAGCGTTATGACAACGCGGTTGATGTAGTCGCACGTCTTCACGATCCGACCGATCCTAGTACCAAAAGTACGGCACCTCCGCGATCAGCACACGTTCAGCTCGATGACGTCCCACGAACTCTCGTTCCAGCTGAGTGTCAAGGGAGAGCTTCGTCAGCACGACGGTGTGATGACGGTGATGATGAAGCTACCGGTGGGGCTTCGCCTAAGCACTACGACGATATGACTGATGTGGATTATGGTGGAGGGGGGCACCGCACATGGTTAAGACAATGATCAACTTGTGTGTCTATGGGGTGCCCCCCTCCCCCGTATATAAAGGAGTGGAGGAGGGGGAGGGCCAGCCCTCTCTATGGCGCGCCCTGGGGAGTCCTACTCCAACCGGGAGTAGGATTCCCCCCTTCCAAGTAGTAGGAGTAGGAGAGAAGGAAGGAGAAGAGAGAGGGAAGGAAGGGGGGGCGGCCCCCACCCAATTCGGATTGGGCTAGGGGGCGCGCCCTCCACCTTTTCCCTTCCTCTCCTCTATTCCACTAAGGCCCAATAAGGCCCATATACTCCCCGTGGGGTTCCGGTAACCCCCGGTACTCCGGTAAATGCCCGAACTCACCCGGAACCATTTTGATGTCCAAACATAGGCTTCCAATATATCGATCTTTATGTCTCGGCCATTTCGAGACTCCTCATCATGTCCGTGATACGGGACTCCGAACAACCTTCAATTTATCAAAACACATAAACTCATAATACCGATCGTCACCGAACGTTAAGCGTGCGGACCCTACGGGTTCGAGAACTATGTAGACATGACCGAGACACGTCTCTGGTCAATAACCAATAGCGGAACCTGGATGTTCATATTGGCTCCCACATATTCTACGAAGATCTTTATCGGTCAAACCGCATAACGATATACGTTGTTCCCTTTGTCATCGGTATGTTACTTGCCCGAGATTCGATCGTCGGTATCTCAATACCTAGTTCAATCTCGTTACCGGAAAGTCTCTTTACTCGTTCTGTAATGCATCATCCCGCAACTAACTCATTAGTCACATTGCTTGCAAGGCTTATAATGATGTGCATTACTGAGAGGGCCCAGAGATACCTCTCCGACAATCGGAGTGACAAATCCTAATCTCGATCTATACCAACTCAACAAGTACCATCGGAGACACCTGTAGAGCACCTTTATAATCACCCAGTTACGTTGTGACGTTTGGTAGCACACTAAGTGTTCCTCCGGTATTCAGGAGTTGCATAATCTCATAGTCATAGGAACATGTATAAGTCATGAAGAAAGCAATAGCAACATACTAAACGATCAAGTGCTAAGCTAACGGAAATGGGTCAAGTCAATCACATCATTCTCTAATGATGTGATCCCGTTAATCAAATGAAAACTCATGTCTATGGCTAGGAAACTTAACCATCTTTGATTCAACGAGCTAGTCAAGTAGAGGCATACTAGTGACACTCTGTTTGTCTATGTATTCACACATGTACTAAGTTTCTGGTTAATACAATTCTAGCATGAATAATAAACATTTGTCATGATATAAGGAAATATAAATAACAACTTTATTATTGCCTCTAGGGCATATTTCCTTCAGGTTAAGGTTTCCTAACCATAGACATGTATTGTCATTTGATAATGGGATCACATCATTAGGAGAATGATGTGATGGACAAGACCCATCTGTTAGCTTAGCATACTGATCGTTCAATTTATTGCTATTGCTTTCTTCATGTCGAATACATATTCCTTCAACTATGAGATTATGCAACTCCCGGATACCGGAGGAATACCTTGTGTGCTATCAAACGTCACAACGGTGATCATAAAGATGCTCTACATGTATCTCCGAAGGTGTTTGTTGAGTTGGCATAGATCGAGATTATGATTTGTCACTCCGAGTATCGGAGAGGTATCTCTGGGCCCTCTCGGTAATACACATCATAAGCTTGCAAGCAAACGACTAAGGAGTTGGTCACGAGGTGATGTATTACGGAATGAGTAGAGAGACTTGCCGGTAACGAGATTGAACTAGGTATGAAGATACCGACGATCGAATCTCAGGCAAGTAACATACCGATGGACAAAGGGAATTACGTATGTTGTCATAACGGTTCGACCGATAAAGATCTTCATAGAATATGTACGAGTCAATATGGGCATCCAGGTTCCGTTATTAGTTATTGAGCGGAGAGGTGTCTCGGTCATGTCTACATAGTTCTCGAACCCGTAGGGTCCGCACGCTTAACGTTCGATGACGATTTAGTATTAAATGAGTTATGTGATTTGGTGACCGAATGTTATTCGGAGTCCCGGATGAGATTACGGACATGACGAGGAGTCTCGAAATGGCTGAGTGGTAAAGATTGATATATTGGACGATAGTATTCGGACACCAAAAGTGTTTCGGGGGATATCGGGTACTTATCGGGTCACAAGAAGGGGTTCCGGGCACCCTCGGCAAAAGATATGGGCCTTATGGGCCAAGAGGGGAAACACACCAGCCACAAGGGGCTGGTGCACCCTCCATATGGCCGGCCTAAGAGGGGAAGGAAAGGGAAGAAGGGAAAGGAAAGTGTGTATTAGGATTCCCACTTCCTTCCCTCTCCCCTCCCCCCCTCTTTCCTTCTCCCTCGGTTATATATGGCAGGGGGGCGCGCGGCTTGGGAGGGACTCCAAGTAGGATTCCTCCTACTTGGGCGCCTCCTATGGCTGCTCCTCCCTCCCTCCCACCTATATATATGTGGGGGTGCCCTAGCACACACCAGACAATTTCCTAGCCGTGTGCGGCGCCCCCTCCACAGTTTACACCCCCGGTCATATTTTCGTAGTGCTTAGGCGAAGCCCTGCGGAGATCACTTCACCATCATCGTCACCACGCCGTCGTGCTGTCGGAACTTGTCTACTACCTCGTCGTCTTGCTGGATCAAGAAGGCGGAGGACGTCACCGAGCTGAACGTGTGCGGAACGCGGAGGTGTCATGCGTTCGGTACCTGATCGGTTGGAGCGCGAAGAAGTTCGACTACATCAAGCACGTTGTTTAACGCTTCCGTTTACGGTCTACGAGGGTACGTAGACACACTCTCCCCCTCGTTGCTATGCATCTACATGGATAGATCATTGCGTGAGCGTAGAATTTTTTTGTTTTCCATGCAACGTTTTCCAACATAATCAATTTCAAGGCGATGTCTATCAGGGAATCAATCGTGTAGTTGTGTCATTATGTTGTGTTTCATAGCTCTCACTTTTTTACCTTACATCTTGAAAGTTATTAGCAAATTACATGTACTTTGCGGGTCAAATAAAACTTTCTAGGTATTGTGTTCAAAGGTATGTATTTTCCTTGTGAGCTAGGTCCACTCTCCTAGTATGACAAAACTGTTGTATATTCTGGGTGACCAACTTTGCTTCCACGGCCAGACGGTTGATTTCCATCTCTACATGTACAGTATTTGCATCACCGCGGAGCGCGTTCGTACATTTCCTAATAATGCAAAACTAGGATAATTGAAATGGCGAGCCCGCCCAACAACGTTCAATCGGTTGAAAGTGATGTCTTGCCACATAAGCAATTTAGTGCTAGCGATGAAACCGTCGAGAAGTTGTGTCGTCATGTTGTGTTTCATAGCTCTAGATTCTTTTTGACCTTACACCTTGAAAGTTAATGGTAATTCACACATGTTTTTTTTACAGAAAAACTTCCGATCTATTCATCTTCAATCATGGCAGTACAACAAATACCAGAAATAAAAATTACATCCAGATCCGTAGACCACCTAACAACGACTATAAGCACCGAAGCGAGCCGAAGGCGCGCCGCCGTCATCGCCCCTCCATCACCGGAGCCGGGCATAATTTGTTGTAGTAGACAGTCGGAAAGTCGTCGTGCTAAGGCCCCATATGACCAGCACCCTAGAACAACAACCGCCGCCGATGAAATAATAATGTAGATCGGAAGGATCCAAACCAAAGACACACGAACGTAGACGAACAACGACGAGATCCGACCAAATCCACCAAAGATAGATCTGCCGGAGACACACCTCCACACGCCCACCAACAATGCTAGACGCACCGCCGGAACGGGGGCTAGGCGGGGAGACCTTTATTCCATCTTCAGGGATCCGCTGCCGTCTCGCCTTCCTGAGTAGGACACAAACCCTAACAAGATTGAAAAAACGACTAAAAACGGAGCCCTCCCGCCGGCCCTTGTCAGGATCCACCGCGCCTCCATGGCCCTAGGGCCACCGGGGACGAGGCGGACCTGCGCCGGCGCCGGCGAGAGGCACGAACCCTAACTTTCTTTCTTGGAGGAGGAGGAGGAGGCGGAGCCCTAGGTGTGTGAGTATTTGGGTATGTAATTTACACATATTTTGCGAGTCAGTAATAAAATTATTCATGTATCATGCTTGAAGATGCCTAGTTTCTTTGCGAACTAGGTCCAGTCTCCAAGTATGAAAATATTGTTGCAGATTCTGGGTGACAAGCATTGCTTCCACGGCAGAACGGTCGATTTCCATCTCTAAATGTACAATCTTTGCATCACCACAAAGCGCGTTAGTCCATTGCTAATAATGCAAAACTAGGATAACTGAAGTGGCAAGCCTCGTCAACAACTTCCCATCAGCTGGAAGCAATGTCTTACCGAAGCAATTTAGCACTATCGAAGAAACCATCGAGTAGTGTCGTTGTGTCAGTGTCATTGGTGTTATCCAAGCTATATTGTTTCAAACTTTATGCCTTGCAAGTTACAACCAAAACTGCATTTTCTTTGCACAACAACAATAAAAATCTCCAAGTAATGTCCTCAAAGAAGTATAATTTTTTAGGCAAAGACTGTAGAACAATTGTTCTACGGTATATTTTCATTAATCAAGAAAAAGTATATACAAACGCAAAAGGAAAAGAAAAGCAAAAGCAAACAAAGCTCACTAAGCTAACCAATGCCCTGCTTGGGAATCACCATGGTAAACAGCCAGCAGACTAAAAATGAGACTCAATCCAGTCTATAAAAACTTGATTGTATTTGAGCTTGATCTTGTGCTGAAGCCGAACTAGGTCTTTCTTGAGAAGAACTTCCATGAATTGAGACTTGGATTAATGTGCCTAAAGAAGTACGTATTTTCCTTGCGGGCTAGATCCATTCTCCAAGTATGAAAAATCCTTGTGGATTCTGGGTGACAAGCTTTGCTTCCACGGCAAGACAGTATGTTTCCATATCTAGCTAACTGCACATATTTGCATCACCACGAAGTCACATTAGTCCATTTCCTAGTAATGCATAACTGGGACGGTCAAATTGGCAAACCATTCAACAAAACCACAATTTGTAACATCTGAAAACTGTTACTCCCACAGGTTATTTAAATTTGACCATGCCCACAAAAAAATTAACATCTGAAAAATCAAATTGGTCTCATGAGATTATTTACAAAGTATATCTTCATACTATTTAGTAATGTAGGTAAATAACTTTTTATGAAATTGGTCAAACAACAACTTAAGGCCAACTCAAACGGGGAGACCCAAACGGACACGCTTTCCGTCCCTTTGAGTTGGCCAGAAGGACACCAACGTCCGTTCTTATTCGCCGGCCCATAGGTGCGCCCAATGCCGCATTTCAAAAAATTTAAATTTAAAAGATTTTACATTGCCACCAAAAGTCTCGTCTACACGTTAACTTAAACTAAAAAATGGCATAAATAACTTAAAACTAAATTGAACCCTAGATCCAGTCCTAGCCGCCGCTGTCGCTTGAAGTTGACGAAGGGCGGAGGCTGCCACATGAACGATCACGGGACAAGTGGCACCGGCGCATGCAGTGGTGCATCGGGTGGCACCGACTGCGGCTCCACCACCGGTTGCTGTTGTGGTGACCATGGCTCCGCTCCCACTTGACTGGCCGGGGCCGACACTAACTCCAGCGTGCAGGGCACTGTGGCCATCCACGACCACGAATGCCCCACCAATGCCTCAAATGGCACGGTCGGCTCCTCCTCCAGCTCGGGGAAGGCGACATCGCCTGCGGCCAATTAGGATAGTTGCATCATCAGCCCCTCCCGTGTAGAGAGCAGTTCGAGCTCGGATAACTCTACGGCCTTTTGAGTTCCTCGTCCTCCTCCTTGGCGATCTATGAGGCCTTGTCAGACATAGCGGTTGGGGGATGCGGACTGGGAGCACGCGCACACGCATGCCCGCCGCACGCGGGGGACTAGGAGCATGCGCACGAGTGGGTGCATGGGTGTGAAGCACGACAGGCTCCGCACGTCGTGCTCGTCACGGAATCATGTCCAAAACGGCGATGAGACGGTGTATGTTGGGTCATAGCGGAGATCCTCGGGGAGCTGATCTCGGCGGCGGTGTATCTCCAGTAGACGCACGCGGCCGGTGGCCGGAACGGGAGGCACGGGCACCCTATCTGGGTTGAGGTGCCAGCCGTCCAGAAGGTGGACGTTAGGCCATGACACCAGGATGCCTCATCCCAGTACCGTTGGAGTGCTCGACGCCAATGCAGATACACTGTTGTGGGCAGCGTCAGGGTGAAGCTTGCCACGCGGCCCCTAGGAACCAGAGGATGAGCCGGATTCGTAGTCGCGCTTCTGGGGCTTCCCCAAGATCCACTTCCACGACATTTGGGCCGGCGGCGGTGATGGGCGACGGTGGCTAGGGTTTGTCGGCCGTCTGGGGACATAGGAGAGGATGGAGACCGGGAAGTGCACTGGACGACCCCTCGACTTGCACGCATGGCATTAAAAAGGACTGGGTGGCTGACGTATGGGGCCCTCCCACATGCGTGGTGGGACCGGTGGGTGGTGGTTGGGCTACCGATGCGCGGGCCCAAGCCGGGAACCAAGAGAACGCGCACATGTCCGTTTCGTGTCTTGTGGACACAAATCGGGCCTAAATTTACGACAAAAATACGTCGAGACAAATATGAGACGGACATTTTTTGCGTTTGTGACCGCGTGTTTGACACCAACGATTGAAAAAATGGTCGCCGCGCTGATGTTGGTTTAAATAAATTTGACTTAGACTTAGAGCAAAGCTGAAACTTTAACTATTTTAATTATTTTGAGATGGAGGAGCATGATTTAAGTACTTTGTTCTAGGGCGAGAGAAGAAGCATATATAATCCAAACAAAATAAACTGAAAACGAAAAATCAAGGCAGGGCAGCCGTAATGCACCGCCCGCAGGAATCCGTCGGCAGGAAATCCTCGTTAGCGCCGACGCTGGACCGCAGCCGTCCGATCCGCCCGGGGGCACCGTCAGATATATTCTAGGGAGCGGAGCCCACGGCCTCCCTCCAGAAGGTTCCCGGCCGGTGCACGCTTTTCTGACCGCGTCGCCCGCCGCGGGCCCCTCCCAACCCCGTCCGACAGGCATTGACCGTCTGGCCCCGCCGTTGGGGCGAAACCACGATGCTGCCACTGGCAGGGCGCGAGCTGCGGCCGTCACGCGTTCCACGTCGGTCGGCTTGGAGTGGAGTGTACGTGTGGATGGCCCGGCGGCTCACGCAGCACCTTTTGTATTTATCCCTCGTTGTTTTCTACCGTGTCATGTTGCTGCTGCTTCGGTCATGTTTCACTTTTACACTTTTTACGTGAAAAATCATCTTCCACTTTTTACCGGGTGAAGGCACTTTTTACTGGCACTTACAAAAGAGAAAGAGAGCCGGTGCGACGGGTATGTACTTTACGCAGTCCAGTTGCCAGTCTAGTGGCTCTCCCGATTTGGTGAGGCTTCGCTTTCTGCCGGCTCTCCAGTTTGTTCTCTTGCTAGTAAAAGTTCACCCGAGCCGTTTTCTTCCTACTGTTGTCACGCGATCCGGCAAGATTCGGGAATCACGACTGAAGTGGATGCGTGGGAGAGGGAAAGGCGTTCTTTTTCTTTTTCCACTCAAATTCATCTATGTAACTGCTCTTATCCCCAAGAAAAGTTAGCGTTTCTCTCTCTCCCTCTCCCGTCGGCGCCGCTATCGTCTCCGGTGGCCTTAGGGTCAGGGACGCAGTGGATCCCGGTCCTTGCCGGCGGGGAGCTCCGTTTTTAGACGTTTGTTTAAGTTTTGTTACGATTTGTGTCCTGCTCAGAAAAATAAGACGTCGGCGGCTCTCTGAAGATGAAATAATGTTGTTCCCGCCTAGCCTCCGTTCCGGTGGTGTGTCTGGCATCGTCGGTGTGCATGTGAAGATATGTCTCTGATTGATCTGCTCAGATCTAGTCATCGTTCGTCTACGTTTATGTGTTTTCCGATTGGATCCTTTTAATCTACGCTATTTTTCAGCCATTGCACTTTGAAAAATTACTTTAGCCATTGCACTTCGAGAAATTATGATACCAATTCTACCGCTTCATTTTCGATCACCACAACAATTTGTACATTTTTGGCTGAGCTGGATACTTTGGCATGTTTGGCCGATCAAGCTCTATTTAATACTCACTTCATTCATAAATATAAGATGTTTTAATAAATATTTTAATATGAAGTACATACGAATTGAAAATGAGTGAACAAACACACTAAAATATGTCTACATACATCTGATTCACAAAAAGCTAGAACATCTTATATTTATGAACGGAGGAAGTATATACTATTTTTTTTAGTTGGACAATCATATTAATGTAAGTATGCAAGTGCATCCATTAATTTTGTTATTTTTCTCTTTTGTGCACATTAACAGAGTGAAAATATTACGCACGGTAACCTTAGACCTTACCAAACTTGCCTTATGACATCACGACAGAATTACCAGCGGCTCGTAACAGAATTACCAGTCGAGACCAGGTGCAGAAAAGGAAGGGCCCGGGTGACGGCAAATGCATTTGGTGTGGAGAGACGGAAGACCGTGATCACATACTCTTTAGATGTATCATGGCTCGATTCGTTTGGAGCGTTGTACGATCGGTGACAGGCTCCACTTGGAATCCGAGTGGGTTTTATAGGTTGGTTAAATCCACCTCCGGGAGAGATATGCGGATCGCATGGCTAGGCTTTGGGGCTATTGCTTGGTCACTATGGACCACAAGGAATAAAGCCTTCATAGAGGGACAGTTCATTAAGCATCCGACTGATCTACTATACAAACTAATGCCTTTCTTGCAGCTATGGAAGCTTCTGGCAAGGGCTCAGGAGAGAGGACGCGTGCAGGAGCTCGTCTCAAAGGTGCGAGCAAGGTGCACTGAGTTGCGACGGTCGACATAGGGGACGCCACCGCCACTACCCCGCCCCTTGCTACCTCGATAGCCTTCTACCACCTTGGGGCATGTATCGCTCCTTTATGTTGATTCGTACTGAACTTATTTCATTCGTAAGGGCCTCAATCTAAGACCGGGCAAGCGCCTCCTTTCTAAAAAAAATCACGACAGAAGTTGATGCTTGGGTGAGAGAAGGATGCTGATGTTTTTCTTGGACCTTGCTTCATTTGAGACTGGACGACCTTTGGCCTGTTAAGTTTAGCCTGAGTTTGAAGTTGCATATTCTAGGCAGACTCTATTTGGCGCTTCACGTGCGGCCCGCTAGTGGTCGCTGTAGGCGCCACTTCTCCCAACAGGCTCCTAAAATGCCGAATAGGAGCTCCCCAAATTCTATCTGCCGAAGAATGCGGCAGATAGCCGCTGTTTCGCACAGACTAGCTCCATTGAACCGCTTTGGGCAGCCTATTTGGTAAATACACAATGTGCTACAGGATCCGGTTTTGGCAACCTTTTTCCGTCCACCTAAAAAAAGGAACCTTTTCCCTTTTATATATATTTTTTTTCAAAAAAAGTTTGGAGATTTCAAGTATAATTCAAAAAATGTTAGGGTTTAAAACTGCTCAGGAAATTAATAAAATGCTCGCATCTTCAAAAATTGTTCATAATTTTTTTAAATGTTCCTATTTTAAAAAAATCAAAAAATATTTGGGAATTTCAAAATATGATCGTGGTTGTAAAATTTGTTCGGAATTTCCAAGGTTCATGTTTCCTTTAAAAGAATCATAGATTAAAAACTTCTCGGGAATTTCAAACAATGTTCAGGGTTTCAAACATTATTCGAAATTATAAAAATATTCCTGCTTACTTAAAAATTGTTCAAAAATTCAGAAAAAATTCAGGAATTTAAAACCGTTTATGGTTTAAAAAATTGTCCAAATATTAAAAAAGTATTCCAGTTTTTTGAAATTCTTCCACAAATTGAAAAAAAATCATGTTAAAAAATTCTCCGGGTTTTTATTTAAAATGCTCGCAGCTCACATTTTTTTCTACCGAGGGCTACAGTATCTTTTTTTTTAATAAAACATGGTACAGTTGACTACTGTAATGCTCCACTCCAATTCCACCTACTGCCATGGGCCGGCCACTCAGGGCTTTGGTCTATGCATCGCGGTTTCTGGATGGCGCGGAAGCTATTCCTTGCTTATTATGAGGACTAGTACAATGCTCACGCGTGCCACGGGCTTTTGAAATATTTTGCTGGAGTTATATATACAAATATAATGCATGTCAAATTTTACATGTATAAAAAAGATAGACAGTAATAATTGAAATCCACTTCACTTGCAATGTAAGTGATAAAGAAATAATTTGACGATGTATACATAAAGACCGATGATGCAACAAATAATCTATTGCGAATTAAGATCTACTCGATGCACTTAGATATTTGCTCGCACAATATCAGAAATGTTCTCATTCGCAGAATATTTGAGCAAATATAATAAAACTTCCTCCTCAACTCATAACCAAATTGTTTTTCTTTCACCTACCCGCCTTATCCTCGCCGGAACACTCATCCCACTTTCTCCCCCTCACAACCGCTTCTCCCACCGCAACCACCACTCTCACTCATTCTCTCCCCCATGGCATTGCTGCCACCATATCTCCCCACTGTGGCATGTCTCTGCCGCCTTCCATCCACGCTCACCGTCCCCTCCCATCCCCTCTGCCGCGATGTCGCCCATCCCCTCCCCGGTTAACTATTTTGGTCAGATCCGATGAGCACATATATGTCACGGTGAGTAGCCTGATCCAGATGCCGGCAAGCCGTGGCATCAATATGGCCATCCCAGGGTGATTTTTGGTGCCATGGGCTTCATACAATACGATTTCTACCTCACACATATTTTCGTAGTTTAATATAAACCTTTAGGATACTCGTGCAAATAGGGTGGTGTTATCGACAATTCTTTTACCATTAAATAACTTTTCATCTTCTTTTCTTTTTCTTATTTCATCCACTATTTTCTCCTCTCCACCATCTATCCAAACTTGCCACCTCCGGCAGTGGTGCATGATGCATTCAGCTCATAATCCTCTTACACCTGTAAGTGCATCTAGTGCCCCTTAGTGATTTTGGTGTATTGAAGACTTATAGGTTAAGGGACTAATGTGTTTATGAGTGTACACAGGTCTATAAGTCTATGAGGAGTTTGATATTTACAGAGAAAGTCGACCCCTAAAAATGAAGTTCTTCGACTGAAGACTCTGGATTTCTGAAGACTTTCTGAAGACTTTGAAAGTGAAGAAATTGGTGTGACCTTGAAGACTTGGTATTCATTTGAGGAACATGAAGCGTGAAGACTTTTGTTTTCGTAGTTTCATTTTCTCTTTCTTGAGTCATAGGAAACACCATGTGATGCTCAACTCAAAATCCTACACCTACCAATCCCTTCGAGTGAAGCCATTGGAAATCTCACACAGTTCAGTCATATTCTTCAGTGACAGAGACGAAGTTCTTCTGGTCTCTGAGGAATTTGTTCTGACTGAGGAGTTAGGAATTCGCCAGTGCAGATTGCCTACATAGTGAGGAACATGATAGCCCTGAGGAATTTGATACTCAAATTTCCGACCGTTGCAGTGCTATGCGCCAGCAGTCCCAAAATATCTACCCACCTAACGGTCATATCATTGAAGGGCATTTATGTCTTATCATGTCGGGTTGCTCCCTAGGCTACAAATAGCCGCCCCCTACAACCACTAGCTGGTCGGCTGCTCCGAGAGAATCTGACACTTGTCATTTGAGAGCATCCCATCCTCCGAGGACTTTGAGCGAAAATCATCAAGTGAGGAAAACCCAAACCCAAACACCTACAAACCCAAAGTGATTGAGCATTACTGAAGAGATTGATCCTGTGTGGATCCGACGCTTGTTACCTTTGAAGACTGTGCTTCTTCCAGACGGTTAGACGTCATGGTCTAGAGCATCCAAGAGGAAATTGTGGATCGCCGAGTGACCGAGTTTGTGAACGTTCGGAAGTCACCTGAAGACTTACCACGAGTGATTGGGCGAGGTCTGTGTGACCTTAGCTCAAGGAGAATACGGTGAGGACTGTGTGTCGGTTTAAATACCTAGCCGCTCCAACCAGATGTACAACTGAGACATCAGTTGGAACTGGTCTACCAAATCATTGTCTTCACCAAGCTTACTGGTTCTATTTCCTCAACTCTTTCATTTCCTCATTGCTGTGTTGTGCTTGTCATATCTGTGTTTGAAGACTTTGACTGAAGACTTTCTCAATTTTCTCAGTTCAATTTTTTCAGTCTGTTTGTCTTCATCCTGTGTTTACGCTTTCTGTACTCTGTGTTTGTCTTCATTTCATCGTGATGACCATGCCTATGTTCTGCTATGCTTACTCTTGAGTACTTATTCCGCTGCAAGTAGTTCTTCGCTAAGGAATTTCCTCACCCGCAAATTCCTCAGTGAAGAATTCATAAAAATCGCCCATTCACCCCCCCTCTAGTCGATATAACGCACTTTCAACACCCCACTCACACACACATCAAAATTCAAACCCATGATGGCACAGTTGTGGCATATTTCACACTATGCTTCTGTTAATAAGATTTCTATGCAATTTTCAATCATGTCACGGTAAACATACACGGTCATGGGTGCTAAAAAAGAAAATTTGATAAAACAAATTCATTTTTGTTTTTTTAGTGAACATTGGCGAGGGTTTCACCTGTGTGCGAATTTTCATGATGGAATCACATTCTTAGTGGTCCGAGCAAAAAAAGTCAATACTCCAAAAAAACAAATTTTGAAAGCATATTCAAGCACTGATTTTGTCACCTCCACGAATGTGATTTCATCACAAAAAATTGCACAGAGGCTGAGAAGTAAGCAGTGTTTGCTGTAAAAGATGTTTTTTATGTTTATCTGTTTATGGCATTGTCACGGACTAACTCACCAATCTGTGGTAGTGAACCAATGGAGATAGGTGGTGCCTTCAGCTTGTTGTAGCTCATGTTGACTGATATCACATATAAGTGCCTCACCTTGATACTTGATACCACAGTAGTCGTGGTAGAAACCGGATGTGCCGTCCTAAACACCTTTTTCCTTAAAGAGTCAAGACAATACAACTGAAAAGAGTTTCACACATGACATCTGCATAACAAGATGTCCATACATCCATCCATTTCATCGATCAAAAATTCTTTTGGAATCACTCATTTCATTTGTCAAGATAGGAGAACATATCCATACGAGCATGCACAACAATTTCATTGATACAAACAGATTCCTAATCCTATATAGGAACATTATTCCTTGGGTGTTCATTACCCGTCGAGCACTTGGTACATCCTCGCCACAACTACTGGTGTCTAACTTCGGCAATCTCAAGAAGGATTTATACAAGCATGAATTCAAACAAAAGATTAGTAGGTCATCAAAGATATTGTAATACACCAGTGAATCAGTACCTTCCAGAATCTAGCCTCAACCTCGCACATACCTCATGCATGACAGAGAGAGCCCAAATTTCCTAGCCTATGGGAATTAACAGACACACACACATAGAGAGAGAGAGGAATTAGTAGGGAAGAATGAGAGAGAGAGAGAGAGAGAGAGAGAGAGAGAGAGAGAGAGAGAGAGAGAGAGAGAGAGAGACGAATCTTCTCCAAGCCACAAGGCAGAGCACAATCCACTTCCTCTCCCACGTGGCAACCAGCAGAGCACAATCAGCATACCACAACATGCCTGCTTCCTTTTACCGAAGAAAATCTCTCCATCCTTGAACCCACAGGCCATAGTCGTTCACCAAGCCTACCAAGAGTGCATGGAAGGTCAGTTGCGTGCCCTTGCCATCTACTCTCTCACGCTCGCCCGACATACCCAAGCCCAAATGAGGCAATGGACAAAACGACGTCGGCCGTGCCAGGCAGCATCACCGTGATGTGTGCAACGACTGCACTAAGGGCCGTGGTTTCGACCCGGAGACCATACCCGCTGCCTTGTCCTCTTCCTCCTCTTTGTCAGCAAGAAGATCAGAACTGGTTTGTAAGATTGGAAGTCATGGCACCCCAAAATCCAATCCCGTTTCCCAAAGTACGTACGCAGCCAATATACATGATGGCAGATGGCTCATAATAAGACCACAAAAAATAAATCAATTGCCATAGACTAAAGTACAACCAAGGTTTCAGATTGCAAATAAAATAAATAAAATTTTCTACATTATTTCAGCTAAATAACTGGGAAAAGTGTTATTATTATTATTCGAATTGCCAGTAATGTATACGCTTGTAACCTAACCACAATCTCTTCAAAATTAAAACATCACTTCAATTCCCACTAATGTGAGCTACTTGTTTCTTTTTTTCCAGACTGGTGGTGAATAAGCTTAACTGAACTAATGGATAGTGTGACACATTTCCCAATCATTTTACATTGAAATTTCAGAAATGGGAAGGTCACGACTAACCAGTTGGGGTGGCAGTCAGTAAATACTGTACAAATAATAATTTCAGTTGAGTTGAAACGCTTAAACTAAAAAACAACAAATATATGCAAGGTCATTTCACACTGCTATTTTAATTAACACCGATAATCACCTTGTCAGCATCATAATATATAATCCAAAATCATATTAACAATTTTGGGGCAACTTTATACTACTTATGAATATAAATTTTATGATTAATTAACAGACCTTGGTTTGTGATAGATGTGAAAATACTTCTATGTTTCAAGGAATCCACGCTTAGGTAGGAACGATATAACAGAAAAATAATGTGGACCAAATTGTTCATGGAATTTTGCAGTGTGATATAGGCTACAAATGGGTATGATAGGCAAGAATCCTCAAATTTCCATTGTAACATAATGTCCAGCTCAGGAATTTTACACCATACTACCTCCGTCCGGGTTTAAAGGGCCCGAGAGCAAAATTTATAATACCAAGATGGGCTATTAATTGCCTTGAAGTTATCCAAAGCAGCCGCGCGCTGGATTAATAATGCGCTTGAAAAAGGGGAGGAAATAACTGTGGTGCATGCTCGAGGAGTGACTGGTTGAAGCGCACTGAAACTATGCTCTTGCCAGGATTTTAAAAGAGCAACATGTTCAAGCTAAGAATGGGGCCTTCAATCTGATCAAAGGAAAATCTGAAATGCCGTCAGAAGATAATACTTGTGGCACTGAAACTATGCTCTTGCCAGGAACATATGCGCTTGCATGGCAAGAGGCATGGTCGCATGGAGAGAAGTTTTGATAAAAATAGTACTAACCATGACAATTTCCCCCGGTTCATCCTCTATGCATTTATTGTGCTTTGACTTCAAGTTCAGGTCCTTCACTATCATAGTGTTCTTGTGCTTGTAAAGCGGCACAACTTCCCCAACTTTACTATTCTCATGGCCGATGCCTTCCCAGCGAAACAACACTTGCCGACGATTCTTGCAGCATATCTCGGCGCTAATTTGCTGTAATCACCAAAGCCTGAAGCACCCACGGTGGACCAGTGGAAGCTGGGCATGAGGGGTAAAGTGTTCTGCTGCCGTCAACGCCCGCAGTGGCTCCTCCGGTACCAAACAGTACAGTCGGGCCCCTTGTCGATCCCTCCACGATCGTTAGCGCCATGTGCACAGACCATTTTCTGTCTTTATCATCACCTGCAATCACAAAATGATCAAAACCAAGAAAAGAATAACAAAACCAAAGAACACCAAAGGACAGTGTATCCAATAAAGCAACACCAATGATGCAACAATAATTAGACATACAACACCAACACTTAAGGAGTTATAACACCTACTTGTTTTATGTGGGTGTATATAAGCTCTCACATTTTGCATTACAAGTAAGAGAGCAAAAAACGATAGTTAGTTTCCATATCCATTTTGCAAGAAATAAGCTTATATAAAACTGCCTATTATCAGACTTTGTTTTTCTCTCCGAGCAAGAATACATAAACAGGAAGAATATGTCTGCTTATTATAACTGCTTTTCTTTTCTCCCCAACAAGACTATGCATAAATGTGAAGAGAATCTAGCTTACGGGAATATGTGCGATCATTGTTCCATATACATACTTAAGAGGACAAACAACGAATACCATCTATAATTTTGTTCTGTACAACAAATCCGTAGTTCGAGATAATTAAAGAGGATAATACTCACAGTGCAATGAGGCACACAGTGACAGTGACAATCATAGTATTGAAAATAACTCTCTCACAGTGCCTAGCCTCCATCCCTAAACATTCATTCACCTCTACTCACTTTTATGCAGTCAAAAGCCAAATGCCTGGAAAAAAAAGTACTGAACAATCAGTGTAATATTTGTGAGAACGGTGTATCGCTAGTTCCGCATTTTGTTGGAATTATGACAGTGTAGTAATCTAACATGTGTTGCAACAGGGGCATATATAATTTAATAGTTCGAACATGCTTTCGAGTTTCTTTCACCATTAAATCACTCTTCTTCTTTCTTCTTCTGCCCCCTGTCGAAGTTGGCAGATAGTCTACGCCTTCTTTTGCTCCCTACCATGGTTGTCTCTCTCGTCTTCGTTGAACAACTTGATCAGCATTTTGTTCTTCTTCTTTTCAAGGATGCTCCAACACTCCAGCAGCTACCTCACAAGCTCGTAACTGTTGTTGGTGGCAACGACGAAGAGCCCGGTCAAGAGGTTGTTGATGCTCTTGATCTCCTCACCTTGGTTAGTGTGTTCACCTCCTTGACCTCATCTTCCATGAGCATCACATCGCCGTTCTTGCTCGGTCAAGATTACACCGCAAGTTTACCTTGAGCACTCACATCCTCAAGCACTTAGGAATCTTGTCTGTAATTGTGATCACAATACTTGCTCCGGAGTGTACAGATTCTTTACAACTGCAAACCATAGATAAAAATAACTTAGAGCTCCAACTGAGCTTGGAAAAAATAACAATATGCTTCATCTGCTCAAACTTGTTCTCAAAACTATTAACAGCGACATAGAATACCTCATATATGATATCAACGTTTTTTTTGCGAGATATATGATATCAACGTTGAAAAGGGATATGCACATACATAAGGCAGAAGGTTTACCTACCATGAACTTGAGTTATATCATGCTATTGTTCACTCGTACATGAGGGCACAAGGAAAATTGCGCCATTTCATTTGCAGAAGGAACTTGGGAAGTGCATATTTATTGAACTGATTAGTGTTATGCTTCAGACCATAGCATAGATGCTACTTCTGCTGCTCCCATGAAATGGCACGAGATGATTGTGCCATTTCTCATTACAGGAATATAAACTGACTAACTGCTAGTGAGTAAGATATATGTAGCACGTAGCAAACCCCCTACAGTATACATTCTTCTTTATATCACAATACAAAAATAACAGTGCAAAATAAATAAATAGAAATCTATGTAACATTTGGATGGCGTCCGCAACTATTCTTGTAACTTAACAAGTATGTGACATATCATGTCATAGATTTTCTTCAAGCAGATATGGACACAGAACATGGTGACATATTATCTCAAATCTTCCGGTCACAGGGATATTGTCTTTTTGAAAAGTACTGGAAAGAGAAAACCATCTTTGTTCTGTCGAAATAACTATAATGACATGAATCAAGAGGTCATCAAAACTATGAATGAACATCTCCGAAAATAAAATTTCATCAGAAAAGATATCTCACCATGTGTTGGATGCTTCAGTGCGGAGCTTGCACCGTAGGAGAACATGACCGGCGGCCGGCCTCAATCTCGCTCAGCCATGTAGGTCAGGTCTGAGCAGGGCAATGATAAGAGATTAGGCATGTACGTCACCATGGCAATACGAATCAAGAGAAGAACATGGGGCCAGGGCCAGCTCGGACCTGCTCTGGACGCATCCGTCCAATGCTCAATCTTCAAACGCCGCGGCCACACTAATCAAGATCAGGCGTGAGCACCTGATCTGGATGTGTCCGTCCTCGTCCCGGCTTCCACACGTGCCCCTGCGTCACTACCGCAGCCAATGCGCCCAAGTGGCCGATGCACACCATGGTTGGGCTGCATCGGGCGACCTCGATGAAGGCGAGCGAGGCGTGGCGTCGGCGTCTGGCGGGGCTGGGCGGCGCGAGGCATGTGGCCGAGGCGACGGCGTGGGCGGGGAACCCTAGACAGAAATCGAGGGACCCTCAACCCTCCTCACCTCAGCCCCGATATCCATCCCGACGGCGGGGAAGCAGTCGGATGAGGCGGGGAGGTAGCGCGAGAGGGGCGGCGGCGGACGCAGAGACGGATCGATGGGATTTAGGTTAGTTCTGCGTGGAGTCGTGAAAAGTACTCCGGTTTTCTTTAGTGCGGTTAGGGACGAAAAAAACCAAAAACAAAACCGGACGAAAATAACGGGACAAAATTTAATCGGAAACGGAGACTACCAACTTACCAACTGAGACATTAGAAATAGAGATAACATAGGTCTTGCCCACAGCGCCCATTCGTTTGGACAGGACCACTAGTATGTTTTTTGGGTCGTTAGTTCGATCGGTCAGTTCGTTCGTTGTTTTTTTTTGTTTTCTTTCTTTTTCTCCTGGGTTTTCTTCACTTATTCTATTTTTTTTTGTTTTTTCATCGGTTTGACTTGATTTTTGTTTTTTAAAACTCTTCACTATTTTTCATAGGTCTTCTCTGTTTTCATCGTTTTTCTTCGGTTTTCTGTGTTTTTCTCCGGTTTTTGTCGGTTTTCATTTTCCTTAGGTGCGCTTCTAGTTTCTTTTTTTTTTCAACTTTTTTGTTTTTCGCCAGTTTTATTTATTTCCTCCATTTATTATTTGGTTTTCTTTGTTACCATGTTGGTTTGCACTGATTACATATTTGTTCAACACATGTCTATATTTTCAGTACACACTACATTTTTAGTGTACACGGGAAAGGTTTTGTTGATACACGTCCAACATTTTTCAAATACATGATGTACTTTTTTTTTCCTGAAATACATCTTCTGAACTCTTCTGTGAATACATGATAATTGTTTTTGAAAATACACGGCAAATTTCTTTTATTTTTTTTCAAATATATGTGTTCGATACATATTTTATTTTTCATACCCATTATACATTTTTGGTATACATATTTTTTTCTATATCTCTTTAAAACTTTTCAAAAACTTGATTAAATTTTTATGATGTCTACTTGTCTCCATACTCCTTGAAAAAAAATCATATAACATTTCAAAAATATTTTTTTATACATGTGTTACATTTTTTAAATACATGATTATCCATTTTCTAATTATATATGGAAATTTTTTATACTCATTTAACATTTCCAAATACATTGTTAATTTTTTTCAAATATATGTGTTTGATCACTTTTTTAATGGTCATTATTATTTTTTGAATATTTGTTAAGCATTTGAAATGGCACAAATATTATTGAATGTTATCATATATTTGTAGAAATCGACCCTAACATTTTTTTTCATTGTGTCAACATTTTGTAAAATTCACCATTTTGTCGAAATTGCAAAAAGTTTAAGTTTTGAAGATCTGTATTTATAATATTTGTCATATAACCAAATGTGAAAAAAGGAAGAGAGAGTGAAAATTGCAAAAGCTACTAACTCACAACTGGACCGGCCCACTATATGCATCCTTGACACGACACTCTTTGCAGTAAGAGAGGCATAGGCGCACCCTTCTACTGGAGTGGGACCAACTAAGGGTTACTCCTTGCAGGGCTGCTGCAAAGGTCACATTTTTAGCTTGAAAGCGCACCAAGTGTTGTGCGCAGCCACTGCAACGTATTGCGTGTAGGGCACTTACTCCGGATTTTTTACACTCGTTTTTGTTTTTAAGTTTTTTTTGGCTTTTTGGTTTTTTCCTGGTTTTTCTCAGGTTTTTGAGAATATTTTTTTTGTGGCCTTCTGATTCTTGCATGGTTTTTCCTAGGTTTTGGAGGAATTTATTTTTTGTCTTCCTGAAAGCAGTATTTTTTTCACAAGAGGCACAACATGTGGTTCTACGAGAAGCACGGTTATGCTTCCTGAAAAAGAAAAAGAAAACAATCTTTGCTCTCCAGGATTTTGTGCTTGTCATGAAGACACATATTTGCTTCAGCAAGAAGCCCGATATGTGCTTCCATGAGTAGCACATATTTGCTTTCGTGAGAAACATAGTCTGTACTTACACGAAAGTTTATGTGCTACGGTTCTTTTTCTTTTTTGAAATTTTCTATGGCCATATTTTGAGTATTTTTGGGGTCTTGTTTTTTTAGGTTTTTTTGTGAAGAAAAGTTCATTGAAATCTATTAACATGGGATGTAGTTTCGAGGATCCCGATGCAAGAATTAGAAAAAAAAAGTTTGGTATTTAGAAGCATGGTTCAAAAGACAAAGCATTTTGAATAAACGAATTTAAAAGAAAAATAAAATTTCCCGGTTGCAACAAGTTACACAAAGCGGCCCAACTGCAAGCGAGCGGGGATCCAATAGAAGCTCCAAGGCTGACACAAAGCGGCCCAACTGCAAGTCCAGAAGCATCGACCTGGATCACTCTCGTTCATCACCAGTTTGTTCCGTGCGCCTCTGGATCTTACTGGACGCGCCACGCACCGCCCCCGCCAACATCTCGAACCTTCTTCTTCCTCCTTTATACCCCTCCCCACTCCCTCACCCCGCTCCGCACTGCAGAACCCAATCCAATCCATCGAGCTCCCGAAGTCGAGTCCCATCCCAGTTCCCACTTCTCACCCACCCACACGCAGCGAGGAACCAGTCGAGGAGGAGGAAGGAGAAGGAGGAGCCATGGCCGAGCTGCTGTTTGCCCCCGCCGTGGCCGGCCTCGTCCACCTGCCGGAGGTGCTCGAGCGCCTCGCCGCCGCGGACGCCGACCACCGCGACCACGCCCACCACCACGCCGCGCACGGGCACGGGCACGGGCACGGCCACCCACGCGCGCAGATTGGGGGCGTGGGCGGCGGCGCGCCCGTGGACATCGTGGAGACCCCCGGCGAGTACGCTTTCCTGCTCGACGTCCCCGGCCTCTCCAAGTCCGACATCCAGGTACGCGCGCGCGCCGCTCGGCCCCGTCCCCCGTATTTCTTGGACCCAACTCGACGCGATTGACTAACGTTTGCGCGCGCTGTGAATGGGCAGGTGACTCTGGAGGAGGACAACGTGCTGGTGATGAAGAGCGCCAGCAACGGCGGCGGGGCCAACGGGAAGCGGAAGCGGGAGGAGGAGGAGGCGGACTGCCGCTACATCCGGCTGGAGCGCCGCGCGTCGCCGCGGTCGTTCGCGCGCAAGTTCCGGCTGCCCGAGGACGCGGACGCCGGCGCCGTGGCCGCGCGCTGCGAGAACGGCGTGCTCACCGTCACCGTCAAGAAGCGGCCGCCGCCCGAGAAGAAGACCAAGTCCGTCCAGGTCGCCATCGCCTGACCGTTCGAGCCTTCCTTCAGTCACGCGAACCTTCGGTACCTCGTCGGCGTTTGTCGTCAGTGATCGTTCTAGCAGTAGATTAGTGTGGCGAGTCTGGTAGATTTGGGTCTTCTCAAGTCATGTGGTCTCATGCTCTGTTCGTGGTCTGGCTGGAGATTAGTTGTGGTCATCTTTTGTGAATCTTGCTGTTAATGGAACTATGGAGCACGAATTGTTGGCTGTCGGATCAACATCCGTATCTAACCCCGCTTGATCGAATGCAGCCGCGTGCCTGGAATCTGGATTCAGTATCCGGATTCATACGTTTTTCACGTAATCTTAGCGGAAAATAGAGTGAGAACTCTGTTTCGTTCCCTTGAGCAATCAGCGACGGCACGATCTATCAACCCTCTCTGTGAGTTCCACGATCTATCAAATTAACTCTGTTCTCAAGTGCCATGATCTAAATAAATCCAAAACACAGTGAGTGAATCTTTAGTATAGTAATTGAAACAAGCTCAACAGCAAATACGTATGATTTATACGGGAGCTCAAGACGTCATGGATACCATGCCCTCCTTATATCAGGAGTAAAATGCACGGAACAACAAGATTAAATGCATAGAAGCATTAATGCTTCACACCAGAATAACAATTGCTTCACCACAGATCCGAGCTAATGTGATAGTACTTCTATTCAAGGGTGAGAGAATAGTGTGCTTTTGTTTAACAGGAGAAGAAAGATGAAACATGGCCATTAGTCATTCTTCGAATCTGAGCCAGAGCAAGGAATAGAGTAGAGCTTCACAGCCACCTGGAGTTGCTTTTGCAACGTTGTTCACATCCTAGGATTTGGATGCATCATGATCTATTGGTCAAGTTTGTGAAAGAATGATAACACTCAATTCTTTCACATGATTGCGAATGGCATACATCGAAAGAAAAGAAATATTCAGCTCAAACAAGACGAGGGGACAATTTTAGGACAGTAAAATTTAAAATTATACGTCACCAACTACTATAAGCCATCACCAACTACTATAAGCAGCTGTTTGGGCCTTTAGAGGATAATATCGTATCCTTGGATGAGTCAAGAGTTTGAGGATGTGCCTCAGCTTGCTACGGATGAGAACAATATTTTGACCACTCTATTGTGGTCCTGCATGAAACGCTCCATGAAATCCACACGAAAAACTAGATGAGATGGTTTTCAAAGTGGATTTTGAAAAAGCGTACGATAAGGTAAAATGGCCATTCCTTCAGCAGGCATTGCGTATGAAAGGATTTGACCAGGCCTGGAGAAACCAGGTAGACTCTTTCACGCAAAAAGGGAGTATTGGAATCAAAGTGAATGATAACATAGGTCATTACTTTCAGACACACAAGGGCCTGAGACAAGGTGACCCGATGTCGTCGATTCTTTTTAACATAGTGGTCGACATGTTGACAATCCTAATAGGAAGGACTAAGGATGATGACCAGGTAGGCGGCCTCATTTCGCATTTAGTGATGGTGGAGTGTCGATCCTTCAGATAACATTATCATCTTCATGGAACATGAAGTTTGTGTTATGTCTGTTCGAACAATTATCGGGGTTAAAGATTAACTTCCGTAAAAGTGAATTGTTCTGTTTTAAAAGAGCTAAAAATGAACAAGAGCTCACAAACAATTGTTCGGGTGCGAATTGGGGTCTCTACCCTTCACGTATTTGGGTATACCTATCCACCATCGCAAGCTTTCTAACAAAGAATGGAAGTGCATAGAGGATCGATTTGAAAAAAAAACTAAGCTGCTGGAAGGGCAAACTTATGTCATACGGAGGCCGACTAATTCTCATTAATAAGGTACTCACGAGTATGCCTATGTTTCTCTTGTCCTTTTTCGAGGTACCAATAGGAGTCCGGAAAAGGCTAGATTTCTATCGATCGCGCTTCTACTGGCAGAGTGATGACTTAAAACGAAAATACAGATTCGCTAGATGGGATATCATTTGTAGACCGAAAGATCAAGGGGGTCTCGGCATTGAAAACTTAGAGGTGAAGAACAGATGTCTACTCAGCAAGTGACTGTATAAGCTATCTGTGGAGACGGATGCCACGTGAGCCCAGATTCTGCGGAACAAGTACCTTCATTCCAAAACACTATCCCAGGTGACGGTGAGACCGACCGATTCGCCTTTTTGGAAAGGACTGATGAGAGTGAAATCAATCTTTTTCAATTGGATAAAATTTGTAGGTAGAAATGGTACTACCACGAGGTTCTGGGAGGACACATGGCTAGGGAAGACGCCCCTTGCACTCCAATATCCTTCTCTCTATAATATTGTGTAGCGAAGAGAAGCTTACGTTGCAACAGTATTACAGTCCAATCCTCTGAATACTCAATTCAGGAGGACGCTAGCAGGAAATCGTTGGGAAGCTTGAATCCATCTTGTAAGAAGATTGATGGATGTCCACCTTTCTCAACAGCCTGATCAATTGCGCTAGAAGCTCACAAAGAACGGGGAGTTTTCGGATAAATCCATGTATTTGGATGTCATCAATTCTAGCTCTATTCCTCGTTCCAAACATGTTTGGAAAGTCAAAGTGCCTTAAAAATCAAAGTGTTTATGTGTTTTGTCCATAAACAAGTCATTCTAACTAAGGACAATTTGGCAAAACGCAATTGGACAGGATCTACAAGATATAGTTTCTGTGATAGGGATGAGTCCATCAAACACCTCTTTCTTGACTGCCCGTTGACAAAATTTTTGTGGCGGACAGTCCACTTAGCTTTTAATATTACGACTCCGAATACCATCAACACGTTATTTGGGACGTGGTTAGATGGGTTAGATTCCGAAACAGCGAGACATATCTGTGTTGGAGTATGTGCTTTATTATGGGAAGTCTGAAACTGCAGAAACGATTTGTTTTTTAACAGAACAACAAAAATTCATTTCTTGCAGGTTATCTTTCAGGCCACTACACTTATCCGTATGTGGTCGCTACTCATTCCAACGGAGGTCAGGGAGCGTTCGGTTACTGGATCTATCTGAAGGGAGACGGTAGTTCGGGATATTTTCAACCGGTTTGGATGGCGGTCATATAATAGGATAGGTGTTTAGTTTCCTATCTTATCTTTTTGCCTGCCGGATGTGGCTATCCTGTTATGTTGCTTTTGCTCTTTGTGAGCTTCTTTACTTTCAAGACATGAAGACTTTTGTTGAACCTTTTGCTTATTAATAATATGGCCGTATGCATCGTTTTGATGCAGAGGCCAGGGCCTGACCCCTTTTTAAAAAAAGTATGTGGATCGATGTTAGTGACCAGACTAGCATACTCTCGATGTATTTTAGTGCAACGTGACACTGCACACTCTGTGTTAGTAAGCAGACTAGCATATTCTTGATGTATTTTAATGCAACGTGACACTGCACACAGTAGTTCAGGTCCCTCCTTGGGGAACGAGGAGACGTGGCCTCGTGCTCTCACGATCCCCTGGTTGCTGTTGATAGACATCTCCTTGTTGTCGGTGTGTGTGCGATGAAATTTGACATGCATTTTTTCTCAAGAACGGCATGATGTTCAAAAGGTCCTAGCTCTATTCACAAGTGGTGAAGACGACAAGAGAATGTGAAGTGCTACATGCAAGTGTAGTGTGAGTGTAGTTAGGTTATGATCCTGCATCAATGAAACATCACCGGAGAGAATGTTGCAGAAGGCTTTGGAATAGAGATTAGATATAATTTGAAAATACAAACACAACAACATTTATACTCGTATATTACATTTGATCAGCTAAGGAAGCTCGATATGATTACCGAAAGCTCCCAAACAAAAATTGAATTTAGAAAAATATTCATAAGTTTGAAAAAAAATGTTTCAAAAAAGTGTTCGCGAGCCCGCAAAATCTTCTTGAATTCAGAAAATGTTTGCAATTTCAAAAAAAAATCTCAAACTAAAAATCATGATTTCGAAAAATGAAAATAAATTTTGAAAAATGTTCATGACTATAAAAAAATGTTTGTGAATTAAAAAAGGTCCGTGAGTCCGAAACTTCTTCTATTTTTTATAAATATTCTTGAATTCAAAAAATATTTTTGAATTGTAAAAATGAATACAAATTTTAAAATCATCACATATTTGAAAAAAAATACCAATTTGAACCTCTGTTTTTAAAAAGTTTGTGAAACTCAAAATTGTTCATGATTTTCAAAAAAATCATGAATTAGTTGTGATCATGTTTTGTGAATCTTGCTATGAATGGAACGATGTAGCACGAATTGTTAGCTGTCGTATCTCTGCATGTATCTTCCAGTATATATTCAGAACTGTGCATTCTGCTCTGCTTGGTTCAGGATTTGTAGGTGTTCCATGTAATCTTGGCATGTTGTTTCGTTCACCGTTGAAGTGGGCACAATATATCAACTCTTATGTGTCTTACGGTATCTCCAACAGCGACTTGTAAATTTTCTTCCGCATCTATCCACGGATAGGGGGACCGGTCCATGAACACAGATACAAGAGGGACGCCGCCTGCATACATTTTACGAACAACCGGATGAAATTTGTTCAAAGTTGGCCGGATTTTCATAGAAATCGAATGAAGTCAATGCAAACATGACGGATTTTTATCAGATTTCAAACATTTAGAAAAAAAACCCGTCCCAACCCGACCCTAAACCTACCCTACGGCGGCGTCCGTCGTCCACGCCCTTGCGTCTCCACCGCCGTCTCCATGAGCACCGAAGATAAGACCGATGAAGTGAAACTGCGGTCTCCGGCAAGGAAGAGTAGAACACGGGGGACGGATTGGCCCACATGGGACACAAGGCCCTGCCGCCTTCCGTGCCCTACTCATCCTTGGACGAGTCCACGCCTTGTCCGTTGCCGGTGGATGTGAGGTCCACGATGGAAATGGTGGCGCACGCGCTATCGTCGTCCTACCAGGCCGCCTGATGGTTCGTCAGCGGCGCGTAGGAGGCGCAGTTGGCGTTGTTCTAGAACGATCGCCTATAGCTGCGCCTCCGCTGCCCGAGAAGAAGACCAAGTCCGTCCAGGTCGCCATCGCCTGATCGTTGGAGCCTTCCCTCACGCGAGCTTTCGGTACCTCGTCGGCGTTTGTCATCAGTGATCGTTCTAGCAGTAGAGTAGTGTGTCAGGTCTGCTAGATTTGGGTCTTCTCTTGTGGTCTCATGCTCTGTTCGTGGTCTCGCCGGAGATTAGTTGTGGTCATCTTTTGTGAATCTTGCTATTAATGGAACTATGGAGCACAAATTGATAGCTGTCGAATCGAAACAACCTCTATATCTAACCCCGCTTGATCGAATGCAGCCGCGTGCCTGGATTCAGTACCAGGATTTCATACTTTTTCACGTAATCTTAGCGGAAAATAGGGTGAGAACTCTGTTTGGTTCCCTTGAGCAATCAGCGACGGCACGATCTGTCAAACCTTCTCTGTGAGTTCCATGATCTATCAAATTAACTCTGTTCTCAAGTGTCATGATCTGAAGAAATCCAAAACACAGTGAGTGAATCTTTAGTGTAGTAATTGAAACAAACTCAAAAGCAAATACTCCCTCCGTTCCTAAATATTTCTCTTTTTAGAGATTTCAAATAGACTACCACATTTTGCTATGTATGTAGTCACTTGTTGAAATCTTTAAAAAGACAAATATTTAGGAACAGAGGGAGTATGATTTATACGGAAATCTCTAGAAAGACAAATATTTAAGAATTTAAGAACGGAGGGAGTATGATTTATACGGGAGCTCAAGACGTCATGGATACCATGCCCTCCTTATATCAGGAGTAAAATGCATGGAACAGCAAGATTAAATGCATAAAAGCATTAATGCTTCACACCAGACCCAAGTTAATAGCAATTGCTTCACCACAGATCCGAGCTGGTGTGATAGTACTTCTATTCAAGGGTGAGAGAGTAATGTGCTTCTATTTAATGCGAGAAGAAAGATGGAACATGGCCATTAGTCATTCTTCGAACCTGAGCCGAGCAAGGAGTGGAGTAGAGCTTCACAGCCATCTGGAGTTGCTTTTGCAACGTGGTTCACATCCTAGGATTTGGAAGCATCATGATCTCTTGGTCAAGCATGTGGATGCTTGTTAGTGACCGGACTAGCATACTCTCGACGTATTTTAGTGCAACGTGGCCCTGCACACTCTGTGTTGGTGACCAGACTAGCATACTCTCGACGTATTTCTATATCCTTATATAGTGTGTGAATAACTTTAAAAGATGGTCGTTGGATGAAGCTAATCAGACGGTGCAGAGATGGCAAATCCGAGCACTACTGGCCGTTGGATATCATCTATATTCCACCAGATTTTGCCACATGTACAATTTAGAAGACTCCACAGTTGAACTTGAGCATAATGCACAAACCTCAAAACCCAAACACTTCTCCTTTGTTCTAGAATCTTCCATATCATAATTGCCCACTTTTTTTTAGATGAATTGCCATTATTTGTTTCTATTTTATGCTTTACAACGCATAATTCCATGAATCTTAAAATAGATTGGCTTTTTTATAAAAAACTAATTGATTTTGCATGAGATGAACTATAAAAATTAAATGAACATCTACATCATGCATATATGACTCAAAGTTTACATGCTATAGTGTGGTATTTATTCATAATTTGATTGCCAAATCTTATGCGTGTAATGCACGTGTACCTTATTAGTTAGTGCAACGTGACAGTGCACACAATAGTTTAGGTCCCTCCTTGGGGCATGAGGAGAGGTGGCCTTGTGCTCTCATGATCCCCTGGTTGCCGTTGATAGACATCTCCTTGTTGTCGGTGCGGGCGCAATGAAATTTAACATGCATTCCTTCTCAAGAACGACATGATGTTCAAAAGGTCCTAGCTCTATTCACAGGTGGTGAAGACGACGAGAGAATGTGAAGTGCTGCATGCAAGTGTAGTGTGAGTGTAGTTAGGTTACGATCCTGCATCAATGAAACATCACCGGAGAGAATGTTGCAGAAGGCTTTGGAATAGAGATTAGATATAATTTGAAAATACAAACACAACAACATTTATACTCGTATATTACATTTGATCATCTGAGAAAGCTCGATATGATTACCAAAAGCTCCCAAACAAAAATTGAATTTAGAAAAATATGCGTAAGTTTGAAAAAAATGTTTCAAAAAAGTGTTCGCGAGCCCGCAAAATCTTCTTGAATTCAGAAAATGTTTGCAATTTCAAAAAAAATTCTCAAACTAAAAATCATGATTTCAAAAAATGATCATAAATTTTGAAAAATGTTCATGGCTATAAAAAAATGTTGGCGAATTTGAAAAGGTCCATGAGTTCGAAACTTCTTCAAATTTTTATAAATATTCTTGAATTCAAAAAATATTTTTGAATTTAAAAAGGAATACAAATTTTAAAATCATCACATATTTGAAAAAAAATACCAATTTGAAAATTCCTCTGTTTTTAAAAAGTTTGTGAAACTCAAAATTGTTCGTGATTTTCAAAAAAATCATGAATTAGTTGTGGTCATGTTTTGTGAATCTTTTTTTTATGAGGGTATGTTTTGTGAATCTTGCTGTGAATGGAACGATGGAGCACAAATTGTTAGTTGTCGTATCTCTGCATTTTCTTCCAGTATATATTCAGAACCGTGCATTCTGCTCTGCTTGGTTCAAGATTTGTAGGTGTTCCATGTAATCTTGGCATGTTGTTTCGTTCACCGTTGAAATGGGCACAATATATCAACTCTTATGTGTCTTACGGTATCTCCAACAGCGACCTATAAATTTTCTTCCGCATCCATCCACGGATAGGAGGACCAGTCCATGAACACAGATACGAGAGGGACGCCGCCTGCATACATTTTACGAACAACTAGACGAAATTTGTTCAAAGTTGGCTGGATTTTCATAGAAATCGAATGAAGTTAATGCAAACATGAAAGATTTTTACCAGATTTCAAACATTTAGAACAAAAAAACACCCGTCCCGACCCGACCCTAAACCTACCCTACGGTGGCGTCCGTCGTCCACGCCCTTGCGTCTCCACCGCCGTCTCCATGAGCACCGACGATAAGACCGATGAAGTGAAACTGCGGTCTCCGGCAAGGAAGAGTAGAACACGGGGGACGGACCGGCCCACATGGGACACAAGGCCCTGCCGCCTTCCGTGCCCTACTCATCCTTGGACGAGTCCACGCCTTGTCCGCCGCTGGTGGATGTGAGGTCCACGATGGAAATGGTGGCGCCCGCGCTATCGTCGTCCTACCAGGCCGCCTGATGGTTCGTCAGCGGCGCGTAGGAGGTGCAGCTGGCGTTGTTCTAGTCCACGATCGCCTATAGCCGCGCCTCCGCGGCGGGCGCTTCCTCGCGAGCGGCGGCTTGAGCGCGGACGGCCTCGTAGAGCCCATGCTGCTCCGCGACGAAGTTGGGGTTTGCCGTGGCCATGGCCATCACGGCCTCCTCACTCACGCGCTCGTCGTTGATCTGGCCTTCCGCCAGCCAGTGCTGCTCTAGGAGGAGAAGGTTGTACCTCTGTCCCTCCTACGTCCGCTGGAACGCCGACATGGCACTACTAGGAAAAGGGCTATAGATAATATGGACACTAATGGCGCACCACACATGTGGTGCGCCACTACTATATACTAATGGCGCACCATGTGTTGGTGCGCCATTAGTGTCCAAATACTAATGGCACACCACATCCACGGTGCGCCACTAGTAATTTTATTTTATTTTTTTCAAAATTACTAGGACGGTGCGCCATTAGTAATTTTGTTTCAATTTTTTTTTCAAATTGTTTTTTTCAAACTACTAATGGCGCACCGTGGGGGTGGTACGCCATTACTAGTTGAACTAGTAATGGCGCACCACTCCCACGGTGCGCCATTAGTAATTTTGTTACAAATTTTGTTTCAAAATATTTTTTTTTGAAAAACTACTAATGGCGCACCATGGGGATGGTGCGCCATTACTAGTTGTTTTTAGTTTAAAAAATAAAAGAAAATGATGGAAATGTCAAAAAAATAAAAGAAAATAAGTTTCCCATGTGATATGTGGTCTAGTTGTTGGGAAAATTTACAAATATGAATTTCGACTTTATTTGCAAAATCTCTCTGGAATTTTTAAAATGGGCATAACTTTTGCATACGAACTCGGATTAAAAATTTTTATATATGAAAAATCATCTACTCGAAAAGATACATCCGAATTTAACGGGGGAACCCCGTTAAACATTTTCAAAATCCTCAAAAACCTAACAGAAAAAAAGTTACGAGGCTTTCAAGATCTAGAGGCAAAAAAAATTCAAACTTACTAGTGGCGCACCGTTTGCTAGGTGCGCCACTAGTAACAGAAAAAAATATTGGTTTCGATTTTTTTTTCTAAAAATGATACGTAATATGACAGGGAAGTTTGAAATATTTTTCAAAATTTCATCATACTCATGAATATGAACAAAGTCGTAGACATCAACAAGGTTTAATAGAATTGATATGATAGATATATCAACAAGTGGCTGTTAAGTGAGGTGGTGCTGGGGTTGGATAGAACTGTGAAGTTAAGCGTGCTCGGGTTGTAGTAGTGTGAGGATGGGTGACCATTTAGTGCGATTTGACTTGAGATTAAGCATATTGACCTGGGATTAAAAAAAATTTGAATTTTTTTTTTGAATTTTTTTTAAAAAAATTCTAAAAAAATATTTGAGAAAAAATTGTTAATAATGGCGCACTTCTATGTGGTGCGCCATTACTAAGTCAGATAGTAATGGCGCCTGGTGCACCATTAGTATCTGGTATACTAATGACGCACTGCCTGGTGCATCATTAGTATCTAGTATACTAATGGCGCACTCGTGGTGCGCCATTAGTAAAAAATACTAGTGGCGTAGTACTAGTGGCGCACCAGTAGTGCACCATTAGTAGGCAAAACTGGTGCGCCACTAGTAGGCCTTTTCCTAGTAGTGTGGGCGCTGACACGGGCTGCTCCTCCGTCATGGCGGCGTTGTAGTGCACGTGCGTCTGTTCCATGGTGAAGCCGACGTGCACAGGTGCGAGCTCCCACGCCGTGTCGTCGGAGCCTGTCTCCATCGGGGGGTCGTCCTCGTAGTCAGAGACCTCGGGCGAGCTGGTCGGCAGGCCGAACTCGATCCACCTGGCACGGCGGCTCCGCCAAGCGGCCATCTCGTGCTCCGTCTCCATCGATACGCTCTCCCATAGAGCGTTGCCACCTCCAGTCATGGCAGATGCGGTGGCAGGGAGGAGGTGTGGAGCGGCTGGTGTTGTGGCTGGAGTAGGCCGGGTGTGACCGCCATTAAATAATGTGTTCCAGTGAGGCCAGGCGTCCAGGTGCGTCAATGCGCGGTGTCAGAGTTGGTTTCTCGGCCGACGAGCCTGCTTAATGGCGGCATATAGATGAACGGGGTACGGAACGAGCGTGGTAGATAGCCGTCCCGTCCCGTCTGGCAAACGCGTCTCCGACATTGAACAGGTGCGGCCATCGGGGACGCGTCGTGGGTGGCGCCCTCGATCGGCGCGCCGCTTCAATGCCGGCACCAGTGAGCGGCTTCAATGGGGAGCGGCCGCTCTACAACTCATGAATGCGGGCAGCTGTCGTCGGGCGAGAACGCACGCGAGTGAGGGAGGACGGTTTTGGGTGGGACCGGGTGATCAGAAGCGGGCGTAGGTGCTGTCCGGACAACCAAACCCTCACACGTTTATCTCCGGTTTGCGGGAGAAAGTGCGTCCAGACCGCTTTTCAAACCGATGTAGGACCACATTGGATGGCTCAATGCGTCCGGACCGGTCCGGACGTATGCAGGCGGTTTAAGGGTCGCCGTTGGAGATGCCCTTACTGCCTATCTGAATAAGTTCAAAACAGCCCAAAACAAAGGGCATCTTAAATGTATCATCTAAAGAAACTTGAACATTACCCAAAAGCTTTTAAAGCAGTACCTGGATGCTCACGTGCTCTTTATGGCATGATTAAAATACATAGAACCACCACGATTAAATTGAAATGCATACAATCAGCGTAGTTGTTCCTTCACATCAGATCAAAATTAATGTGATTGTGCTCCTATGGCATGATTAAAATTGTATAGAACCACCACGATTAAATAAAAATGCATAAAGGCAACATGGTTGTTGCTTCATATCAAATCCGAGTTGGGAGCGGTTAAAGGTCACTTGACTGAAAACATAATTCGGGCCAGTTGGATCAGTCAACTGACCACAAACCTGTGCCATTTTGATAGAATTGAGATCCGACTCGAAGCGTGTACAAAAGCACGTCGACTGTTTGACAAGTCCATTAACAACGAATCTAGCAAGTCCAATAGGAAGAGTGTCCAAACAGTGCTTTCTGATTGTGAAAATACATACGAACAGGAAAAACATAGAAAACCGAAGGGAAAAGGGAAGATTATTGGGTAACACATACAAACAGGAAGCAAGTTATATGCAAGTTTGGACACTCTTTACAAACAGGAAAATACACATATAAACAAGAAGCAAGTTATGTGCAAGTTTGGACACTCTTTACAAACAGGAAAATACATACTACTTCAGATATATTGCATACGCAAAAATACCTAAAAACCCAACTTAAAGGAAAAAAGGGGAAACACATACAAGCAGGAAAAACATAGAAAAACAAAGGGAAAAAGGGATGGGCTGGGCGGTACACATAATGGGCTTCAACCCAGTAGCAAATCGACTGGCCCAAATATATGGCCAGTCAAAAAAACATTAGCCCAAACCAGCTCACAGAACTGGCCATAAAAAAACACAACACAAATCTCAAAGCTAGAATCAACGATCATAAAATCGACTAACCCAAATTCAAAATTCAGGCAACTTACATGTAGCTAAAGTGGTCCGAGTTAATGTGATGGTACCTCCTATTTAAGCGTAGAAAATAGTGCTCATTCAATTGTGAAAAGAGAAATGGAACATGGGCATTATTCATAAAAGAAGTCATTCTTCAAACCATAGCCGAGGGAAAAAAATTATATGAGACCAGGTCTCACGGGTTAGCAGATGAGACCCATCCTGATGGATGACACGTGGCATTCACAAATCACAAAGCATCTACCCCACCCCCACCTGAAGACCTGGTCTCATAGAATTCTTTTCCATAGCCGAGCAGGAAGTAGAGTCCAACGCTTCACACTTAGTTGGAAACTTGGAATTGCTTTTACAATGTTATCG
This sequence comes from Triticum aestivum, assembly GCF_018294505.1. NCBI lineage: Eukaryota > Viridiplantae > Streptophyta > Magnoliopsida > Poales > Poaceae > Triticum > Triticum aestivum. The sequence continues at coordinate 450,824,346 of NC_057811.1, forward strand.
ATCTTTATCTTATGACTTGGAAGCATCAGGATTTACGAGTGCACATCCACTCAGGTTCGTACTAGCATACCCTCACCATACTTCAACTTATCGATCTTTATCTTATGACTTGGAAGCATCAGGATTTACGAGTGCACATCCACTCAGGTTCGTACTAGCATACCCTCACCATACTTCAACTAGATAGGGGGCGCGGCTTGGCGCGCGTTGCCCGCCCAACGGTGGGCAACAGAAAATGTTAATCGTTTGAAAAAAATATATTGATTTCCGTATTAAGTATCTCTATGAATACATAATTTTAAATCATGCTGATGGTGGATGAAGAGACAGCTAAATTTATACATAGAAATCAACATATCTGCCATTGGCAGACAGGATAGCTCTTTTGTATGATCATAACATTGTATCAGAGAAGAGAATGTAGAGAGGATACATATTTTGCATGATCACAACATTCATTCAAAAAAGGGGATAGGAGGGCATGGTTTGCCATGCATTACGTGTGAAAATGATGGGCAGATGGAAGCAAGGAACAAAACTGACATTTGATAAGGAGAGCACAGTACAATGACAACACATTTAACAGGAGGGCATAGCAAAAAGATGATCCACTGGTTTATAAGGAGCAGTACGATCAAGGTTGAATTCATATGTTACACGAGTGTAAGCAAAGCTGAAGGCCACATGATTGAAATACTTGGTTCTAAGTAGATGATAGAAGCCTTCCTTCTGACAGTTGTAATGACGGTCGGAAGCTGCAGGGAGGAATTTTTAGCATGGTGACATATCTTGTAGCTGATATAGAAAATGAATGTAGAAAGTTTAAAGTGAAATGTAAAATAAATCCAAATAATATAATGGGATCGATGTAAACATTTTGAGAGGTGACTTCTGAATTCATCAGCTCCTCTGAGGCAACACAAAAGTTTACCGTCACTCTTCCGGTAAACAAAATTATAGCATGCCCCAATATGTACGCATGTATAGTACTACAAACTAATTGGCATCGTAAGCTACAATATGGCAAGTGTCTTTTCTTTCATAGATAAACAAACTTAACTATCTCAGCCAGAACCAAAACAAGAATGATCTCACTATCTTTCTCTAGCTTACAACATAATTATATTGCTAACAATTTTTAAATCACATGTTTTTATAGCTTTTACAGGCCCAAATGCGACGGTCAGTACCAGCTACAAACCCATCAATAGAAAACATCAAGCATGTTCACTGAACACCATGGAGCACAATCCACCCGGAGAGCAAAATTAGGCCAACCAAATTTCCATAGGAAACACATGGAACTACTATATAGCATACTCTCTTTCAACATCAAAGTTGTATTTGTCATACACCTAATAAAGTATAAGAATAGGAAAATGGGAGCTTAAGTGTAAGGGCATACAGTTCAAAGTTCAACGGCAAGGCGATGTTTATTATCGCTTTCATCCATCGGATAATTAGAAGAACATCAGTTAGATGACAATAGAAATAGTGCGATCATTACACGGAATGTTTAACTTTTTTCATTTATGATACTCTTAATTTTCTGATTAACACACAAGCTCGAGCCAGCCACGAACGACACGAGGACTACAGGACACTCGCCTCGTCCAGCTACTTTAGGGCCAAATCCCTGCTTGTAGCAAGACACTGAAACTAAGTTGAATGATTGGATTACTAACAGCTGGTTGATAAAAAAGAGTTACACGATAGCCATTTATATGGCCAACTAACTTGATCCATAAGACAGATCATAGTACGAACTCTTTACAGAACCATAACTCTTATCTTCCTAACTTGATATAAATTTTCCTAGCCTAAAAGACCTGCCTCAGGCTGTATCCAACACAATTACCTACATTAAGGCTCTTTCTATCGCTAAGCATGTGTTAGCCTATGACTACACAAATGTGCAGTTGTGCACACATAAGGCTGCTATCGAACATTTAGGCCGAGCCCAAACTGTTAACACTGCTCGTTTGCTACATCACTGCTAGGCACAGGGCAGACTACATATATGTAGTTCCAATAGAGAAAATTTCAATCATCAAGGCCCCTGAATTACACACTGTAGCATCCATCAGCTTTTGCACTACATTTTAATTAATGGAACCTGAGGGAATATGTAATTTTGTTGATGCAAATGTCAGCCAGCAAAAAAATAAGATTAAATTAAATGGTCATAGTGGAGCAACGCAGGACACTGGTCACCAGCAAATGCATGTTAAAGCTTCATTGCTCATCTAGAAATTTGAATAAGATGAGCGAATAGTCTAGCATACACTAACATAATGGTCAAGTTTGAAGAGTAGTGGCACATCTTGGGTTACCTGTGTTGGCCCAGATCACGATGCTGCCGAGTACCTTCCGACAATATACGTGTACGAGCTTGTCCGATTAGCTTCCGAGTCGCCGGACGACGGAGACGCAATACGCCACGTACTAGCTAAGCTAGCAAGCAGGCAGCCTGGTGGATGCTTTGGATGTCTAGCTAGCTTAGCACAAGAAACAAGCATATGAGACACGCTTGAGTTGATCGCAAAAGGCTCGTGTCGAGCCTTTGGATTTTTATTGCTTCAATTGATCTGATGTTACAACGTAGGGGTACACGAGTATTTATATTAGCTGCTAGCCTATTACAAAACCGAGTCAGTGACTGCTCCTAGTCCATACCGAACAGGACTCCTACTACGTGGTTGATTCCAACAATCATCCCCCCAACCACGATGTCCTCACTTCACAGCTTGGACGCCGATCCTTCCCCGCATCTCTGTGAACTTCTGTCGTCCCAAAGATTTGGTCAGGATATCTGCAAGCTGATCGTCGGTGCAAATATAGTTGACTTCAATCTTGCCTTCTTCCACACAATCCCGTATGTAGTGATACCTTATATCAATGTGCTTACTTCTATCATGATGCACTGGATTCTTAGATAGAGCAATCGTGGACTTGTTGTCAACGTAGAGCACCACTCCTTCCGGTTCCTTGTCAGTGAGGTCACCGAGTAGCCTTTCTAGCCACACACCTTGACCTGCCGCGGTTGCAGCTGCAATATACTCCGCTTCACAGGATGATAATGCGACCACCTTCTGCTTTTGTGATAGCCAACTCACTATGCTTCTTCCCAAGAAATATGCCACGCCCGAGGTACTTTTACAGTCGTCAATATCTCCTGCCAAGTCGCTATCACTGTAGCCAAGTAGCTCCACCATCTCCTTCCGCTTCTCTCTCAAATAGACACAACCGAAGTTAGTTGTCCCTTTGATGTACCTGAGTATTTGTTTCACAGCTGCCCAATGTTCTGTCGTGGGTGCTTCCATGAAGCGACTCACTACGCCAACGGAATAGGCCAAGTCCGGTCGTGTATTCACAAGATACCTTAGGCTTCCGACCACACTTCTATACTCCGTTGCATCAACCGCGGGTGCTTGGCTCCTCTTGCTAAGTTTAAGTCGAGGCTCCATTGGAACATGACTTGGATTGCAGTCCTCCATGCTACAGCTTTCAAGAATCTTCTTTGCATATGCCTCCTGGCATAGTGTGATTCCCTCCGGCTTTTGATGTACCTCGATCCCGAGATAGTAAGTCAAGAGCCCTAGATCACTCATCTTGAAAAGCTCCTTCATTTGTAGCTTGAATCTAGCAATCTCCTCCTCATCTGCTCCAGTTATCAAGAGATCATCAACATAGATGCCCACTAGGAGACGATCCTTGCCTTTACCTCGCTTATACATAGCATGCTCCAGTGGACGTTTCTCAAAACCAAGAGAAACTAGTGTACGATCAAGCTTGATGTTCCACGCCCGAGGAGCTTGGCATAGCCCGTACAATGCCTTGTGTAGTTTCAACACCTTGTGTAGTTTCAACACCTTGTGCTCCTCTCCTTTTTTGATGTAACCCGTTGGTTGCTTCACATATACTTCTTCTTTCAACTCCCCGTTCAAAAAAGCGGATTTTACATCCATGTGATGTAGCCTCCAAGATTCTTGAGCCGCGAGAGCTATAACTAGACTCACCGATTCCATCCTTGTGACAGGAGCGAACACTTCCTCGAAGTCTACACCTTACTCTTGCACGTATCCTTTGGCTACGAGCCTTGCCTTATGCTTCACCAAGTTTCCTTCGGCATCTTTCTTGACTTTGTACACCCACTTGAGCCCTATGATTTTATGGTCGTTGGGTGGATCCACGAGCTCCCATGTTTTGTTGTCTTGGATCGATCCCAACTCCTCATCCATAGCACGACGCCAACACTCCTCCGTGTTTGCATCTTCAAATTTCGTCGGTTCCTCGACGCTAAGCAGACAACGCCGTCCTCTTCCTTTAATTTTCACAGGATTTTCTTTTGGAAGTGCTTCCTTTGGATATAAATCCACCACTGGTCGAAGACGTACTGATGTCGGCGGACGTTCCCTTGTCTCCTGTACAGTCGAAGACGAGGAATCATCATCTGAAGTTGCCACACTTCCGTTCTCAAGCGATTGGAGCACCCTTGGGCTGGCTACACGTCCACCAGGTGAACCACGTGAGATTGGTGTACGTACAGGAGAACCAACAATCCCATGCACGTGGCCTTCTGGCCCTCTTGACGCAACGTGAGGGCTACGTCCTGGGCTGACTTCTCTGGACTCTGACTCGAGTCCATCTTCAGGTCCATCAGTTGGGCCACTGGATGGGTCGCTCCCCTCTGACATGTTCTTTTGGCCAGCTGAGCGAGCGCTACCAGGGGCGCTGCGTGCGTTGCTGCCTGGCGTGCCGTACGCAGCTTCGTGCGCGTCGGCCGCCACTGCTTCTGGCGCGTGCCTCGCGCCATCGTTTTCTGCCGCGCCGCTCGCGATGCTCGAAGTCTTCGGTTGATCACCAATGTCTGCATGCTCATAATCATCGTAAACAACGTTGAAAATTTCATCGGAAGACGGGTATACCGGCTCGGTGGAGTTCCAATTCCATGACCTCGCTTCTTCAAAGACCACGTCACGCGTCACAACCACCTTATTGGTCGAGGGGTTGCACGCACGGTATGCCTTTGTTCCCTTTTCATAGCCAACCAACACCATTGGAGTACTCCGATCCGCCAATTTGCTAGTATGCCCGGTCACTGTCTTCACATGCGCCACGCATCCGAAAGTGCGAAGATGATCAACCGTGGGCTTGTGTCCGTACCATGCTTCGTACGGCGTCATCCCAACCACACTCTTGGTTGGAGCCCGGTTCAGCAAATAAACGGCCGTATTGACCGCCTCACCCCAAAACTTGCCCGGCATGCCTTTACTCTTCAGCATGCTTCGTGCCATCGCTACCACAGTCTGATTCCTCCGTTCCACAACAACGTTTTGCTGCGGTGAATATGGCGCCGTAAGATACCTCTTGATCCCTTGAGCTTCGCAAAATTCCGTGAATGCACGAGACTTGAACTCACCCCCCCGATCGGTACGGAGGGCCTTCAGCTTGGCTTCAGATCCTACTTCAGCCGCCATCTTTATTATCCTGAAGGCTTGCAAAGCTTGGTCCTTTGTCTTCAACAACACGATCCACATGAATCTGCTGAAGTCGTCGACGACGAGCAAGAACTATCTATTTCCGGCAGGGGTGGCCGGTGTAATCGGTCCGCACAAGTCTCCGTGGACCAACTCAAGAGCTTTACTCGCTCTAAAGTTCCCCTCTCTTGGGAACGGGGCTCGCCTTTGTTTCCCAATGAGACAACCATCGCACACTTGGTCAACATGATTGATGCACGGTAGACCACGTACCATCTCCTTTTGTCCAAGTTGACGAAGAGCCTGGAAATTTAGATGACCATAGCGCGCGTGCCACTTCCATGCCGAGTCGTCCATGCTTGACAAGAGACATACTGGATCCACACGATCTAAGTTGAGGACGTAAAGGCTGTTCGGTGACCTCTGCACCTTCATAATTAGCATCCTCTGACGGTCATACCCCCATAGATAGCCATCTTCGAGCACAATCTTGCAACCACGCTCCTCAAGCTGACCAAGACTTATGATGCTGCTCTTTAGCTTGGGAATATAGTACACATCCGTGAGTACCTTGTGACCGCTGTTCTTCAACTCAAACAGGACAGTACCTCGCCCTGCGATGTCAACGGTCCGTCCGTCGCCGAACCGAACCGTGCCTCCCACCGAAACACTGAGCTTAGAAAACTGGTCCTTGTCGCCGGTCATGTGGTTGCTAGCGCCCGTGTCGAGGTACCACACGTGCCTCGACGTGTTCATCCTCTTCTTATCGTGAAGATAAACTGCCTCCTCTATGAGCGTGACAACCTCTGTAGCCGGCGCCTTTGGAGCTGGACTGTCCTTGTCCATTAGCTCGCATACTTCGACCATGAGCATACACTAACATAATGGTCAAGTTTGAAGAGTAGTGGCACATCTTGGGTTACCTGTGTTGGCCCAGATCACGATGCTGCCGAGTACCTTCCGACAATATACGGTACTCGGTCAACATGATTGATGCACGGTAGACCACGTACCATCTCCTTTTGTCCAAGTTGACGAAGAGCCTGGAAATTTAGATGACCATAGCGCGCGTGCCACTTCCATGCCGAGTCGTCCATGCTTGACAAGAGACATACTGGATCCACACGATCTAAGTTGAGGACGTAAAGGCTGTTCGGTGACCTCTGCACCTTCATAATTAGCATCCTCTGACGGTCATACCCCCATAGATAGCCATCTTCGAGCACAATCTTGCAACCACGCTCCTCAAGCTGACCAAGACTTATGATGCTGCTCTTTAGCTTGGGAATATAGTACACATCCGTGAGTACCTTGTGACCGCTGTTCTTCAACTCAAACAGGACAGTACCTCGCCCTGCGATGTCAACGGTCCGTCCGTCGCCGAACCGAACCGTGCCTCCCACCGAAACACTGAGCTTAGAAAACTGGTCCTTGTCGCCGGTCATGTGGTTGCTAGCGCCCGTGTCGAGGTACCACACGTGCCTCGACGTGTTCATCCTCTTCTTATCGTGAAGATAAACTGCCTCCTCTATGAGCGTGACAACCTCTGTAGCCGGCGCCTTTGGAGCTGGACTGTCCTTGTCCATTAGCTCGCATACTTCGACCATGAGCATCATGTCTCCATCATCGCCTCCTTTGGCCAGGAGAGCTTTCTCCTTCGGTGGTTTCTTGCACTCCGACTTGAAGTGCCCCATGATGCCACAGTTGTGACACTTGATCTTGCGCTTGTCGAACTTCTTCTTCTTCGGAGCGCCGTCGCTGACGTTCTTCTTACTTTGTTCTTTTGGCGCACGATCTTGGCGAGTGTTGCTGCTAGAGCCCTCGCCTCCTCTCCTTGAGTCCAGCGCCAGCCACTGAGCCCGTGTGAGCATGACATTCTCATCGTTCCTCCCATCCCCGAGACTGTACCGCATACGCTCGTCGTGAGCCTTGTAGCGTCCGACGAGATCGTCGATGGAGAGAGTCACGAGATCGACGCACTACTCGATCGCCGTGACAATTTGCAGGTACCGGGGAGGGGCTGCGCGCAAGAACCGCCGGACAACCGAGGTCTCCGTGAGGTTTTCACCAAGCGCGCGAATCCGATTGACGAGAGTAGCCACCCGTGAAGCGAACGCATCCACGGACTCATTGTCGCCCATGACCAAAGTCTCATAGTTCCTTAGGAGAGTTTGGAGATTGGCTTGCTTGACGCGGGTGTGTCTCTCGAACATGAGCTTCAAGGTATCCCACGCTTCCTTCGCCGTTTCTTTGGCGATCAGGTGTTGGAGGACATCCATCGGCATCACCGAGTAAATCGCCGACGCCGCCTGCCGATCCTTCCGGTGCTCGGCTCCCTCCTTCTTGAACGCGTTGCCTCCTGGGTCGACCGCGTCCCATAGCTCGTTGGCGCGGAGACCACACTCCATGAGGGCCTTCCAGACCCCGAAGTTCTCGCGATCAAATCATGGGTACGACGAACTCGCCGGAGTAGCAAATACTTTAGCCGCACCGGAGTATTCTGCCAGTTGCTTGTTCTTATCGTCGTCCGCCATGATCCTCCGTTACTAGAAGACCAACCTTGCTCTAGATACCAATTGTTGGCCCAGATCACGATGTTGCCGAGTACCTTCCGACAATATACGTGTACGAGCTTGTCCGATTAGCTTCTGAGTCGCCGGACGACGGAGACGCAATACGCACGTACTAGCTAAGCTAGCAAGCAGGCAGCCTGGTGGATGCTTTGGATGTCTAGCTAGCTTAGCACAAGAAACAAGCACAGGAGACACGCTTGAGTTGATCGCAAAAGGCTCGTGTCGAGCCTTTGGATTTTTATTGCTTCAATTGATCTGATGTTACAACGTAGGGGTACACGAGTATTTATATTAGCTGCTAGCCTATTACAAAACCGAGTCGGTGACTGCTCCTAATCCATACCGGACAGGACTTCTACTACGTGGTTGATTCCAACAACCTGTATGACGAAGCCTTCAAGGTTGGCCAGCTTGCCGAGAGCAACAGCCATGTCGCCCATGATGCTCCCCATGTTGGTATCGTCGCTAAGAGACCCGCTGCCTGCCACCATGACTGCTTATGACTAATGGAGCTGCTCCAGGCCCTTGGTGAGAGCTTCTGCCTGCTGCAATGACTGCTCAAGGCTGCAGATGCCAACCATTTGCTGTTCAGTCAAGGGATCAAGCTGAGGTGCCAGTATCTGCAGCAACATTGCGAAGTATGTACTTTCATTAGGATATCATTAGTTTACTTCAAGAGTTTGTTTGGCAATTCGGTTCTTGAACTATCAAATGAACCTTTTTTGCAAGAACATATGAAATGAAAATGACAGTTGATTTCGTTTCTATTTTTTTGGAGTAACATTGCTAATGTTCAGTGTAGTTAGAGGCACATGTCTTGAGAAGATCAGAGGGCTGGAAGCCGCCCATCCAAAGGGAGCAGCGCTCGGATGGGGGCACCACATGCTAGTGATGAGATGGAAGGCATCCGCCCTAGCAGCGACACTCTTGAAGCGGAAGAGCTCATCGTAGTGGGTCAAGGTGTCGTCGATGATGGCCCTGAGTTCACCATCCGGCAAGTGTGCGTGCTGGCCTCCACGACCCCGGAGCCCATTGTTTACTTCACCTCAGGACTGCATTAGGAAATCTTTCCTTGGAGACCATCAAATCATCTATTTCTATTATCAAATCAGCTATTTCTATTAACATCTAACCTATTCACAATGGGAAGATTAAAGAGAGTGGCATAGTAGATTGAAATATATATCAAATCAGCTATTTCTATTAACATCTAACCTATTATCAAATCAGCTATTTCTATTAACATCTAACCTATTCACCTTGTTGCTGCAGGTTGGCATTGCTTGGGGAGGCAGTAGCTGCAGGCTTTGAGAAGCATGTTGGGTATACGATTCTCCCTTTGCAGTAGCTTGTGGGAGACGCAATCGTGCAGGCCGAGATTTCCTCTCCCTCCCCCATCTCCCTCTCTGATTCCTCCTCCTGCTTGCTCTGTTTGCCAAAGAAAAAAATGCACCTTTCAAATTTAGAAAACAACACCGAGAATAGCTGCAGAGAGAAGTACATCCTATCAAATTCAGAAGACGACACCGAGAATCTCTACTGTACATTTTTATTGCTTTAGCTGCAACAGGATTCTGAGCTGCCTGTAGTTCCTGCCTGCAGTAGAGATTCTACCATGTTGCCATCCCCTGAAGTCATAATCGCTAGGCATAAACAGATGGTGCACACATGTGTAATCTGAAAGCGGAAAACATATTGAGAAAAAATGTGCAGGACAAAAACCCTTGCAAATGTAACCTGCCAATCTGAATGCGCATGTTGAGGTGATAGCACACATAAACTGCAGTAGGATTAAGTATTGGGTTTTTTCAAGTGACACATTTTACTACTGTGTAGAATTTTCAAACATGGGGTGAAGGATGGAGTCCCCTACGCATCACATTGCAAACATACCATCAACTATAGTTTTTGTGGTGCCTGTCGGTGTCAAAACCGGCGAATCTCGGGTAGGGGGTCCCGAACTGTGCGTCTAGGATCGATGGTAACAGGAGACGGGGGACACAATGTTTACCCAGGTTCGGGCGCTCTCTATGGAGGTAATACCCTACTTCCTGCTTGATTGATCTTGATGAATATGAGTGTTACACGAGTTGATCTACCACGAGATCGTAATGGCTAAACCCTAGAAGTCTAGCCTATGTGAATATGGTAATGAATCTGTCCTATCCGGACTATGCTCTCCGGTTTATATAGACACCGGAGAGATCTAGGGTTACATGGAGTCGGTTACATAGGAGGAAATCTTCATAATAGGTCGCCGAGCTTGCCTTCCACGCCAAGTAGAGTCCAATCCGGACACGGGTATTGTCTTCGGCCTTCGTATCTTCACAGCCCCTCAGTCCGGCCCATGGATAACAGGCTGGACGCCCGAGGACCCGTTAGTCCAGGACTCCCTCAGTAGCCCTTGAACCTGGCTTCAATGACGAGGAGTCTGGCGCGCAGATTGTCTTCGGCATTGCAAGGCGGGTTCCCCTCCTTCCGAACTCCAAGATAGTCTTCGGACATGATGATTGTATCCGGACCTGTTACACACCATGCACAACCGCAGAGAGAATATATATATCTTACACGAGTCCCATCCGCTGACAGCTTTCTGCAATGTGACAAGACGTCCGTTCGGTCACAATTTCGAACCGTTTACCCCACATTTCAAGACGCGATTGCTATTGGCACGTCTTGTCGAAGCAGAGATCGTGTCCCCTTATCGCGGGATTCTCATCAATGCGGGCATGGGTAACCCAACCGTGCCGTTTACACAGCCCTTGGGAATAGGCGAATCTCAAGGCGAGTGAGGAGGCGTTTTATATTTGCTGCTTTTATAAGGGGATAAGGATTCCCCCTTCCTCTTCTCGTGCTTTCTCTCTGCCTCTGCCTTCCCAATCTCGAGCTCCAGTGCCCCAGTTTCAATCTCCTTTCCACTCCAGCAACCATGTCCGGATCCGGTGGTCAGGGCAAATGGATGGTCTCCTCCGTCACGGAGGAGGACATTACTGAGCTCCGGGCGGCCGGATATTTGGCGAAGGAGATCGTCCAACGCCTACCGGCCGAGGGACAGATCGTCCCCACGCCGGAGCCCATAGAGAGGGTGGTATTCCTCCCCCATTTCTTCCGCGGGCTAGGGTTTCCACTCCACCCCTTCGTCCGCGGGTTAATGTATTATTACGGGGTAGATTTCCATGATCTGTCCTCGAATTCCTTCCTCAACATCTCGGCGTTTATCGTCGTGTGCGAGGCCTTCCTCCGCATCCAACCCCACTTTGGGCTGTGGCTCAAAGTCTTCAACGTGAAGCCGAAGATGGTGGATGGCCAGCGCGCGGAGTGCGGAGGGGCAATGGTGAGCAAATTGTCCAACATCTCCTGGCCCAAAGGCACCTTCGTGGATACAGTAAAGGAGTGGCAGAAGCAGTGGTTCTACATCACTGAACCACGCGGCACCACCTGGGCCGCAACTGCCGAATTCCGCTCCGGCGCTCCTATGCGACTCACCTCCTGGGTCGAGAAGAGTCCGGACTGGTGTTCTCCTGATGAGCTGATAGCACTGCAGACGCGCGTTCAGAGCATGGTAACCAAGAGTGTCAAGCTTGTTGATGTGATCCAGGTGATGTTAGTTCGCCGGATCCTTCCATGCCAGCGCCGAAGCCGCCCGCTGTGGGAGTTCAATCCAAAGAAGCACCAGACCCTGGCGAGGCTCTTCGAGACTACGCACGAAGGCGCATGGAAATTGCTCTTCAAGGGCAATGAAAAACCACCGGCCACGGATTCAGACCGTGGTCATGATTGTACACACCCCGCCAGCAAGGTATGTTATTTCAAATGAGTCCTCAACCTAATTGTTTCGAGGATGATGTCTGAGCTTTTATTACTGCTCTTTCAGGACTGGACGGAGAGGACGAAGCGGATCCAGTGTCTGGCTCCGCTGCCCGAAGAACCAGTCAACCCGCGCTTGGCGGAGATGCTAGTACCGGCGCCATTCCAGCGATCCTCGTCTGGAAGTTCGTTGGCTCCGTCGGAGATGGCGAGCTAGTCGCCACCGCCTGCTTACTCCCCCGGGGCCGGGGACGACACCGAGGCGCTGTCCCGGAGGGCCGATCCGAGCCGGGGAGGAACCCAGGACGCTGTCCGGGAGGCGCCACGAGGCGAAGCCTCCACTGCCGGACACATGGAGGAGACGATCGATCCCCATGGAGATTGGCGAAGAGGGCCGCATCCAGCTTAGCCCTCAGCCGGATACAATTCCGGAGACCCATATGGCTCCAGAGTCGGGCGGGCAGCCCCCTTTGAAGGAGGGGGGGTGCACCGTTTCCGCCGGTGGTCCCTGTCCATCCAGGGGCGCCGGATAACCTGATGGAGGCGCTACGAGGCGCCTCCGTTATGGAGGAGCACCGTGTTCTTATGAGCGCGGTGATCGAGAAGGTTCAGTTTGAACGAAGCCTGCAGCAACCTGTTGACAGGTTTCAAGGCAAATAACAGAGAAAAAACCCCATATAGTCAGTAGCCCCTGAGACACTGTCCGGTGCTCGGTAAGAGGAACCGGACAGAGGATCAATCCTCTAGTGTAGGAGACTAACGTGATATGTGTGCATGAGCAGGCGTCGCTGTTGGCCGCGACCTCACATGCTGCCGAAGTCTCTGAACTGAAGCAGAGGCTGGAGCGGACCGAGAACGAGCTCGGCGAGGTTAGAGTGCGGCTGCAGGAGAAGCAAGGTAAGTAACGTCTTGCTATGTGTTCGGAAAGCGGAGACGCTGTGTATTGACTGTAATGTCGAAATGTATGTAAGAGCCGCGACCGAGGTCGAGGCCCTGAGGAAGGCCCTGGGCGAGGCCGAGGAGAAGGCTGTCCAGCAGCAAGCCGCCCGTAAGAAGATCGAGGCCCGTGTCAAGGAAATCCAGCAGGAACTCCAAGATGTAGTGAAAAAATGTGAGACCTTGGAGAATGATGCATCGGCTCAGGAGGCCGAACTCACCAAGGCTTGTCAGGGCGCGGAGACCGCGCGGAATGAGGCCCAGGCCGTCATTCAGGAGATCCAGGAGGCCAGGAAGATCACGGCGGGTAAGGCTTTTAAGATGCAAAGCAAGTAGGCGGAGAGGCAGTGCCTTTTACTAACCCGGGTTCAGAGTTCCCCAGGAGCTTTTGCGGATCTACCACGCAGCATATCAGATGCTGCAGCGTTCTATCGAGCCGAAGGAGGAGGTTCTACGGAGAAGCTATTCTGGTCGCAGTATGCGACGCTAGAGCATCCCGTGTCCTTCACCGATTAGCTGAAGCAGCTGGTGGAGCTGCACAGGGTGGCCGAACTAGCCATGAAGGATTTGACAATCCGGCTATGGCCAGCCGAAGCTATACCTGGCAGCTACTTCGGACTCGTGAGGCGGCTAGTGGAAGCCTGTCCGTGGCTGGACGTCGTCAAGCGCTCTGCATGTATTGAAGGCGCCCGTATGGCCTTCGCTCGCTGCAAGATGTGGTGGGCGAAGATGAACGCTGTTGAAGTGGCCAGCGGGCCGCCGGAGGGCAAGGAGCACCGCACACCCGGGAAATATTTTGCGGATGTCATAGAAGGGTCTCGACTTGTGGCAGCTCAATGTTCGCAGGACGTTATTTTCGAATGAATACATTCGTATTGGGCCTTTACCTTGTATTATAAAGACAGAGCTTGTTTTGTAATGTAATTTTGTTATGCTTTAAATTGTTTCCTCCTGTGCGGCCGTGTTATATGCAATCTGAGGGTTGGCCAGTCGTCGGCTTCTGCCCTCACGTAATTAGTACGGAGGTGTTCGGGATGGGATCTAAACAATCTTGATCCAATTGTATGGTCCTTGAAGGAGTTGTTTAGCGCAACGAACAAGGCAATCAGACTATACGGCTTAAACGCCCTCACTTAGCCATAGGAGTTTTATAATTAAGCAAGTGCGCAGCCCCTGGTCCAAGCCAGGGTGCTGTCAGCATCTGATCAGGAAGTGCCTATCCTTCGCGTGAGGCGGAAAAAATCTCCAACGATTTTGTAACCCACGAACAGCTAACCGGCTCTCGCCGTATCATGACAGTCAGTTTTCGGCTTTCTCTACTGAGGTGCTCATCCGGTCAAGGCCAGGGCACAATCGCAGTAGTTCTCGCTTTACTATCCTAGCCGATAGAGCGGAACGTAGGGTAGCAAGCACAGGTGCCGGGCAATCCAACTATTGACCAAAGACATGATTCGGAGCCAATGCATATAATGCTAAATTCGGGGTGCCGAACTTTTATACAAAAAGTGTTCGGACTTTGTTGCCTTATTGTGGGGCGATAAGCAGCGCATGGTGAATATGAAACGTACAAAAGAGTACCGATGTAGCTAATAAGCAGATTGAAATGAAATGAAGTAAGGGGCAAAAACCACAAAAACTGGGCCGCAAATCATTATCATTATAACTGAATGGATACGTTAAGGCGTATCTTGTACACATAGCGCGATAAGCACCCGTGCTATGTAATATGCCGGAATCAAGAGAGGGCATCGTACGGGTCCTGAGAAAGAAGTAAAAATACCGTCAAGAAGAACGTATGGAGGTTACCCTACACACCTATGCTGCATGTCCCCTTTGTATGCCAATCCTTCGAAGGGGCTTGTGATCAGGCTCGCGGGAAAAAGAACCTGAAATAGAAAGAAGAAGGTGTATCCGGGGTCGGTCTAGCCGAACTGTAGATCCCGGTTGAGCTTGTGCCTCCGTCGATGTCCATGGAATCTCGAGTGCGTAATTATATACGCGTGGTACGAATGCCGCTACTTCATCCGGACTGGGACCGAAGCCGAATTTCTAGTCGAGTTCTTGACGAGCCTTGCTGTCCTGCTGCAGTGTAGTTGGGACCTCTTGATGGTGTCCAGGGGCTCGGCAGCCGCACTATGGCGCTGCTTGAGAAGGCCGCTCTGTACCTCTGCTACTAGGGCGGCGGTGTGCTCCTCTGTTCGGAGAGAGCGTTCCGTGTTGCCATTGACTGTTATGACGCCGCGTGGACCGGGCATCTTGAGTTTGAGGTAAGCATAGTGTGGCACTGCGTTGAATCTAGCAAACGCTGTTCGTCCGACTAATGCGTGGTAGCCGCTGCGGAAGGGGACGATGTCAAAGATTAACTCCTCGCTTCGGAAATTGTCAGGAGAGCCGAAGACCACTTCCAGCGTGATTGAGCCCGTACAGCGGGCCTCGACGCCTGGTATGACTCCTTTGAAGGTAGTCTTTGGTGGTTTGATTCGTGAGGGGTCAATGTGTTGGGGAACGTAGCAATAATTCAAAATTTTCCTACGTGTCACCAAGATCAATCTAGGAGAAGCTAGCAACGAGAGAGAGGGAGTGCATCTTCATACCCTTGAAGATCGCTAAGCGGAAGCGTTAAAAGAACGCGGTTGATGGAGTCGTACTCGCAGCGATTCAAATCGCGGAAGATCCGATCTAGCGCCGAACGGACGGCGCCTCCGCGTTCAACACACGTACAGCCCGGGGACGTCTCCTCCTTCTTGATCTAGCAAGGGGAGAGGAGAAGTTGAGGGAGAACTCCAGCAGCACGACGGCATGGTGGCAATGGAGCTCGTGGTTCTCCGGCAGAGCTTCATTAAGCACTACGGAGGAGGAGAAGGAGTTGGAGGAGGAGAGGGCTGCGCCTTGGGAAAGGTGTGGCTACCCTCCCACCCCTCCACTATATATAGGGGCAAGGGAGAGGGGGGCCGGCCCCCTCAGATCCCATCTGGTGGGAGGGGTGGCGGCCAGGGGGAGGTGGCTTGCCCCCCAAGCAAAGGGGGGGGGGGCGCCCCCCTTTAGGGTTCCCCCAAACCCTAGGCGCATGGGCCCTAGGGGGGTTGGCGCCCAGCCCACTAAGGGATGGTTCCCTTCCACCTACAGCCCATAAGGCCCTCCGGGGCAGGTGGACCCTCCCGGTGGACCCCCGAAACCCCTCCGGTGGTCCCGGTACAATACCGGTATACCCCTGAATATTTCCGGTGACCGTATGGTGACTTCCCATATATAAATCTTTACCTCCGGACCATTCCGGAACTCCTCGTGACGTCCAAGATCTCATCCGGGACTCCGAACAACCTTCGGTAACCACATACTATTTCCCATAACAACTCTAGCGTCACCGAACCTTAAGTGTGTAGACCCTACGGGTTCGGGAACCACGCAGACATGACCGAGACACCTCTCCGGCCAATAACCAATAGCGGGATATGGATACCCATATTGGCTCCCAAATGTTCCACGATGATCTCATCGGATGAACCACGATGTCGGGGATTCAATCAATCCCGTATACAATTCCCTTTGTCTATATGTTACTTGCCCGAGATTCGATCATCGGTATCCCAATACCTCGTTCAATCTTGTTACCGGCAAGTCTCTTTACTCGTTCCGTAACGCATGATCCCGTGGCTAACTCATTAGTCACATTGAGCTCATTATGATGATGCATTACCGAGTGGGCCCAGAGATACCTCTCCGTCATACGGAGTGACAAATCCCAGTCTCGATTCGTGCCAACCCAACAGACACTTTCGGAGATACCTGTAGTGCACCTTTATAGCCACCCAGTTACGTTGTGACGTTTGGTACACCCAAAGCATTCCTACGGTATCCGGGAGTTGCACAATCTCATGGTCTAAGGAAACGATACTTGACATTAGAAAAGCTCTTAGCAAACGAACTACACGATCTTGTGCTATGCTTAGGATTGGGTCTTGTCCATCACATCATTCTCCTAATGATGTGATCCCGTTATCAATGACATCCAATGTCCATGGTCAGGAAACCGTAACCATCTATTGATCAACGAGCTAGTCAACTAGAGGCTTACTAGGGACATGTTTTGGTCTATGTATTCACACATGTATTACGGTTTCCAGTTAATACAATTATAGCATGAACAATAGACAATTATCATGAACAAGGAAATAAAATAATAACCATTTTATTATTGCCTCTAGGGCATATTTCCAACAGTCTCCCACTTGCACTGGAGTCAATAATCTAGTTCACATCACTATGTGATTGTAATGAATCCAACACCCATGGGGTTTGTTCATATCTCGCTTGTGAGAGAGGTTACTAGTCAACGGGTATGAACCTTTCAGATCCGTGTGTGCTTTACAAATCTCTATGTCATCTTGTAGATGCAGCTACCACGCGCTACTTGGAGCTATTCCAAATAACTGCTCTACTATACGAATCCAGTTTACTACTCAGAGTCATCCGGATTAGTGTCAAAGTTTGCATCGACGTAACCCCTTACGACGAACTCTTTTACCACCTCCATAATCGAGAAAATTCCTTAGTCCACTAGTTACTAAGGATAAGTTCGACCGCTGTCATGTGATCCATTCCTGGATCACTCTTGTACCCCTTGACTAATTCATGGCAAGGCACACTTCAGGTGCGGTACACAGCATAGCATACTGTAGAGCCTACGTCTAAAGCATAGGGGACGACCTTCGTCCTTGCTCTCTCTTCTGCCGTGGTCAGGTCTTGAGTCTTACTCAATACTCACACCTTGTAACACAGCCAAGAACTCCTTCTTTGCTGATCTATTTTGAACTCCTTCAAAATCTTGTCACGGTATGTATTCATTTGAAAGTACTATTAAGCGTTTTTGATCTATCCTTATAGATCTTGATGCTCAATGTTCAAGTAGCTTAATCCAAGTTTTGCATTGAAAAACACTTTTCAAATAACCCTGTATGTTTTCCAGAAATTCTACATCATTTCTGATCAACAAAATGTCAACAACATATACTCATCAGAAATTCTATAGTGCTCCCATTCACTTCTTTGGAAATACAAGTTTCTCATAAACTTTGTAAAAACCCAAAATCTTTGATCATCTCATCAAAGCATACATTCCAACTCCGAGATGCTTACTCCAATCCTTAGAAGGATTGCTGGAGCTTTGCATACTTGTTAGCATCTTTCAGGATTGACAAAACCTTCTGGTTGTATCACATACAACCTTTCCTCAAGAAAATCGTCGAGGAAACAATGTTTTGACATCCTATCTGCAAGATTTCATAAATAATGCAGTAACTGCTAATATAATTCCAACAGACTCTTAGCATCGCTGCGAGTGAGAAAGTCTCATCGCAGTCAACTCCTTGAACTTGCCGGAAAACATCTTAACGACAAGTCGAGCTTTCTTAATGGTGACACTTACCATCATTGTCTGTCTTCCTTTTAAAATCCATCTGCACCCAACAGCCTTACGACCATCAAGTAGTTCTTCCAAAGTCTACACTTTGTTTTTATACATGGATCCTCTCTCGGATTTTATGGCCTCGAGCCATTCGTCGGAATCCGGGCCCATCATCGCTTCTCCATAGCTCGTAGGTTCATTGTTGTCTAGCAACATGACTTCCAAGACAGGATTACGTACCACTCTGAAGTAGCATGCATCCTTGTCGTCCTACGAGGTTTGGTAGTGACTTGATCCGAAGTTTCATGATCACTATCATAAGCTTCCACTTCAATTGGTGTAGGTGCCACAGGAACAACTTCCTGTGCCCTGCTACACACTAGTTGAAGTCATGGTTCAATAACCTCATCAAGTCTCCACCATCCTCCCACTCAATTCTTTCGAGAGAAACTTTTCCTCGAGAAAGGACATGTTTCTAGAAACAATCACTTTGCTTCCGGATCTGAAATAGGAGGTATACCCAACTGTTTTGGGTATTCTATGAAGATGCATTTATCCGCTTTGGGTTCGAGCTTATCAGCCTCAAACTTTTCCACATAAGCGTCGCAGCCCCAAACTTTTAAGAAACGACAGCTTAGGTTTCTCTAAACCATAGTTCATACGGCGTCGTCTCAACGGAATTGCGTGGTGCCCTATTTAAAGTGAATGTGGTTGTCTCTAATGCCTAGCCCATAAACTATAGTGGTAATTTGATAAGAGACATCATGGTATGCACCATATCCAATAGGGTGCAGTTATGATGTTCGGACACCATCACACTATGGTGTTCCAGGCGGTATTAGTTGTGAAACAATTTCCACAATTTCTTAATTGTGTGCCAAACTCGTAACTCAGATATTCATCTCTGTGATCATATCATAGACATTTTATCCTCTTGTCACGACGATCTTCAACTTCACTCTGAAATTACTTGAACCTTTCCATAATTCAGACTTGTGTTTCATCAAGTAAATATACTCAGCATCTACTCAAATCATCTGTGAAGTAAGAACATAACGATATCCACTGCATGCCTCAGCACTCATTGGACTGCGCACATCAAAATGTATTACTTCCAACAAGTTGCTTTCTTGTTCCATCTTACTGAAAACGAGGCCTTTCAGTCATCTTGCCCATGTGGTATGATTTGCATGTATCAAGTGATTCAAAATCAAGTGAGTCCAAATGATCCATCTGTATGGACTTTCTTCATGCATATATACTAATAGACATGGTTCGCATGTCTCAATCTTTTCAAAAACGAGTGAGTCCAAAGATCCATCAACATGGAGCTTCTTCATGCGTTTTATACCAATATGACTCAAGTGGCAGTGCCACAAGTATGTGGTACTATCATTACTATCTTATATCTTTTGGCATGAACATGTGTATCACTACGATCGAGATTCAATAAACCATTTATTTTAGGTGCAAGACCATTGAAGGTATTATTCAAATAAAAAGAGTAACCATTATTCTTCTTAAATGAACATCATAATCCAATCATGTCTATGCTCAACGTAAACACCAAATAACAATTATTTAGGTTTAACACCAATCTCGATGGTAGAGGGAGCATGCGATGCTTGATCACATCAACCTTGGAAACAGTTCCAACACATATCGTCATCTCACTTTTAGCTAGTCTCCGTTTATTCCGTAGCTTTTATTTCGAGTTACTAACACTTAGCAACCGAACCGGTATCTAATACCCTGGTGCTACTAGGAGTACTAGTAAAGTACACATTAATATAATGTATATCCAATATACTTCTGTCGACCTTACCAGCCTTCTCATCTATGAAATATCTAGGGTAGTTCTGCTTCAGTGACCGTTCCCATCATCTCAGAAGCACTTAGTCTCGGGTTTGGGTTCAACCTTGGCTTTCTTCACTAGAGCTGCAACTGATTTGCCGTTTCATGAAGTATCCCTTGTTGCCCGTGCCCTTCTTGAAACTAGTGGTTTTACTAACCATCAACAATTGATGCTCCTACTTGATTTCTACTTTCGCGGTGTCAAACATCGCGAGTTGCTCAAGGATCATCATGTCTATCCCTGATATGTTATAGTTCATCACGAAGCTCTAATAGCTTGGTGGCAGTGACTATGGAGAACCATCACTATCTCATCTGGAAGATTAACTCCCACTCGATTCAAGCAATTGTAGTACTTAGACAATATGGGCACATGCTCAATGATTGAGCTTTTCTCCCTTAGTTTGCAGGCTTAAGAAACTTGTCAGAGGTCTCATACCTCTTGACATGGGCACTAGTCTGAAATCCCAATTTCAGTCTTTGGAACATCTCATATGTTCTGCGACGTTTCAAAAACGTCTTCGGTGCTCAATTCTATACCGTTTTAACATTACGCACTGAACTATCACGTAGTCATCAAAACGTGTATGTCAGATGTTCGCAACATCCACAAACGACGCTCGAGGTTCAGCACACCGAGCGGTGCATTAAGGACATAAGCCTTCCGTGCAGCAATGAGGACAATCCTCAGTTTACGGACCCAGTCCGCATAATTGCTACTATCAACTTTCAACTAAATTTTCTCTAGGAACATATCTTAGTAGAACTAAAGCGTAAGCTACGACATAATTTGCAAAGACCTTTTGACTATGTTCATGATAATTAAGTTCATGTAATCAAAATTTTTTTAATGAACTCCCACTCAGATAGACATCCCTCTAGTCATCTAAGTGATACATGATCCGAGTCAACTAGGCCGTGTCCGATCATCACGCGAGACGGACTAGTCATCATCGGTGAACATCTTCATGTTGATCGTATCTGCTATACGACTCATGTTCGACCTTTCGATCTTCCGTGTTCCGAGGCCATGTCTGTACATGCTAGGCTCGTCAAGTCAACCTAAGTGTTTCACATGTGTAAATCTGGCTTACACCCGTTGTATGCGAACGTTAGAATCTATCACACCCGATCATCACGTGGTGCTTCGAAACAACGAACCTTCGCAACGGTGCACAGTTAGGGGGAACACGTCTCTTGAAATTTTAGTGAGGGATCATCTTATTTATGCTACCGTCGTTCTAAGCAAATAAGATGTAAACATGACAAACATCACATGCAAATCATAAAGTGACATGATATGGCCAATATGATCTGCGCCTTTGATCTCCATCTTCGAGGTGCGGCATGATCACCTTCGTCACCGGCATGACACCATGATCTCCATCATCATGATCTCCATCATCGTGTCTTCATGAAGTTGTCTCGCCAACTATTACTTCTACTACTATGGCTAACGGTTAGCAATAAAGTAAAGTAATTACATGCCGTTTTCATTGACACGCAGGTCATACAATAAATTAAGACAACTCCTATGGCTCCTGCCGGTTGTCATACTCATCGACATGCAAGTCGTGATTCCTATTACAAGAACATGATCAATCTCATACATCACATATATAATTCATCACATCCTTTTGGCCATATCACATCACATAGCATACCCTGCAAAAACAAGTTAGACGTCCTCTAATTGTTGTTGCATGTTTTACGTGGCTGCTATGGGTTTCTAGCAAGAACGTTTCTTACCTACGCAAAAGCCACAACGGTGATATGCCAATTGCTATTTACCCTTCATAAGGACCCTCTTCATCGAATCCGATCCGACTAAAGTGGGAGAGACAGACACCCGCTAGCCACCTTATGCATCAAGTGCATGTCAGTCGGTGGAACCTGTCTCACGTAAGAGTACGTGTAAGGTCGGTCCGGGCCGCTTCATCCCACAATGCCGCCGAATCAAGATAAGACTAGTAACGCAAGCAAATTGAACAAATCATCGCCCACAACTACTTTGTGTTCTACTCGTGCATAGAATCTACGCATAAACCTGGCTCATGATGCCACTGTTGGGGAACGTAGCAATAATTCAAAATTTTCCTATGTGTCACCAAGATCAATCTAGGAGAAGCTAGCAACGAGAGAGAGGGAGTGCATCTTCATACCCTTGAAGATCGCTAAGCGGAAGCGTTACAAGAACGCGGTTGATGGAGTCGTACTCGCAGCGATTCAAATCGCGGAAGATCCGATCTAGCGCCGAACGGACGGCGCCTCCGCGTTCAACACACGTATAGCCCGGGGACGTCTCCTCCTTCTTGATCCAGCAAGGGGAGAGGAGAAGTTGAGGGAGAACTCCAGCAGCACGACAGCATGGTGGCAATGGAGCTCATGGTTCTCCGGCAGAGCTTCACTAAGCACTACGGAGGAGGAGAAGGAGTTGGAGGAGGAGAGGGCTGCGCCTTGGGAAAGGTGTGGCTACCCTCCCACCCCTCCACTATATATAGGGGCAAGGGAGAGGGGGGCCGGCCCCCTCTGATCCCATCTGGTGGGAGGGGTGGCGGCCAGGGGGAGGTGGCTTGCCCCCCAAGCAAAGGGGGGGGGGGGCGCCCCCCTTTAGGGTTTCCCCCAAACCCTAGGCGCATGGGCCCTAGGGGGGTTGGCGCCCAGCCCACTAAGGGCTGGTTCCCTTCCACCTACAGCCCATAAGGCCCTCCGGGGCAGGTGGACCCTCCCGGTGGACCCCCGGAACCCCTCCGGTGGTCCCGGTACAATACCGGTATACCCCCGAATATTTCCGGTGACCATATGGTGACTTCCCATATATAAATCTTTACCTCCGGACCATTCCGGAACTCCTCGTGACGTCCGAGATCTCATCCGGGACTCCAAACAACCTTCGGTAACCACATACTATTTCCCATAACAACTCTAGCGTCACCGAACCTTAAGTGTGTAGACCCTACGGGTTCGGGAACCACGCAGACATGACCGAGACACCTCTCCGGCCAATAACCAATAGCGGGATCTGGATACCCATATTGGCTCCCACATGTTCCACGATGATCTCATCGGATGAACCACGATGTCGGGGATTCAATCAATCCCGTATACAATTCCCTTTGTCTATATGTTACTTGCCCGAGATTCGATCATCGGTATCCCAATACCTCGTTCAATCTTGTTACCGGCAAGTCTCTTTACTCGTTCCGTAACGCATGATCCCGTGGCTAACTCATTAGTCACATTGAGCTCATTATGATGATGCATTACCGAGTGGGCCCGGAGATACCTCTACGTCATACGGAGTGACAAATCCCAGTCTCGGTTCGTGCCAACCCAACAGACACTTTCGGAGATACCTGTAGTGCACCTTTATAGCCACCCAGTTACGTTGTGACGTTTGGTACACCCAAAGCATTCCTACGGTATCCGGGAGTTGCACAATCTCATGGTCTAAGGAAACGATACTTGACATTAGAAAAGCTCTTAGCAAACGAACTACACGATCTTGTGCTATGCTTAGGATTGGGTCTTGTCCATCACATCATTCTCCTAATGATGTGATCCCGTTATCAATGACATCCAATGTCCATGGTCAGGAAACCGTAACCATCTATTGAGCAACGAGCTAGTCAACTAGAGGCTTACTAGGGACATGTTGTGGTCTATGTATTCACACATGTATTACGGTTTCCAATTAATACAATTATAGCATGAACAATAGACAATTATCATGAACAAGGAAATACAATAATAACCATTTTATTATTGCCTCTAGGGCATATTTCCAACACAATGCCCATCTTCCGAACTGTGTCTTGATAGCGCAGGTTGAGGCTGCTACCACCGTCCATTAGGACTCATGTTAGGTGAAATCCGTCGGTGATTGGGTCGAGGACCAATGCGGCCAAACCGCCATGACGGATACTGGTTGGGTGGTCTCGACGATCAAAGGTGATCGGAAATGACGACCATGGATTGAATTTAGGGGCGACTGGCTCTACCGCGTAGACGTCCCTGAGTGCACGCTTACGCTCCCTTTTGGGGATGTGTGTAGGGTATATCATGTTCACCGTTTTGACTTGAGGGGGAAATTTCTTCTGCCCCCCAGTGTTCGGCTGCCGGGGCTCTTCGTCCTCGTCCTCACTTTGTGATCCCTTTTCTTTGTTTTCGGCATTTAACTTGCCAGCCTGCTTGAAAACCCAACAATCCCTGTTGGTATGATTGGCTTGCTTGTCCGGGGTGCCGTGTATCTGGCACGGACGGTCGAGTATGCGGTCCAGGCTGGAAGGTCCTTCATTATTTCTTTTATAGGGCTTCTTCCGCTGGCCGGACTTGGAGCCAGTGAATCCGGCGTTGACTATGGTGTCATCGGTGTTGTTGTCATTGCTTCGGCGTTTGTGTCTGTTGCGCCGGAGCTTGCCAGTGCTATTCTTGGCCTCCGAGGGGCCTGTCTCGTTGGCTGTGTTGTTACTACGGGCCAGCCAACTGTCCTCTCCCGCGCAAAAGCGGGTCATGAGTGTCGTGAGGGCTGCCATGGACTTCGGCTTTTCGTGGCCAAGGTAGCGTGCTAGCCATTCGTCCCGGATGCTGTGTTTGAAGGCTGCCAAGGCCTCGGCATTCGGACAGTCAACGATCTGGTTCTTTTTGGTTAGGAACCTAGTCCAGAATTTTCTGGCTGATTCTCCAGGTTGTTGAACTATGTGGCTTAGATCATCGGCGTCTGGTGGCCGGACATATGTTCCTTGGAAGTTGTCTAGGAAAGCTTCTTCCAAGTCCTCCCAGCTGCCGATAGAATTTTCAGGCAGGCTGTTAAGCCAGTGCCGAGCTGGCCCTTTGAGCTTGAGTGGGAGGTATTTAATGGCGTGGAGGTCATCTCCTCGAGCCATGTGGATGTGGAGGATGAAATCCTTGATCCACACTGCGGGATCGGTTGTGCCGTCGTATGATTCGATATTGACGGGCTTGAATCCCTCGGGGAATTCGTGATCCAGTACGTCGTCTGTGAAGCAGAGAGGGTGTGCGGCACCTCTGTATCGGGCCGCATCGCGGCGTAGCTATGATGGAGTCCGTCTGCGGCATTCGGCCCGGGCGTGGTTAGGTTTGTCACGTCCGAATAGGTAGCCATCGTCGTGCCTTGAGGCACGTCCGTGCGATCCGTAGATCGATCTTTTGTGTCCTGCTTTATTGTCCCGGGTCTACCGAAGGTCGTATGTGTGACCCCGAACTCTTTCGTCTTTATTTTTTCGGGGTGGTGGGGAAGGCTGCTGTTTGGCCTGAGTTGCCGCTGTATCCCGACCGCGGGGTGGCCGGTCGGCCACCCTGTCTCGACCACGCGATGGTCGTTCTGCATTACGCGAGGGAGATGTGTGCCCTGGTGCTTCCTCGTCGAATTGAGGTAGCAGTCTGTGTTTCGGGTAGCTCTTAGCTGGGCGCTTGAGGCCGTATTCTTCGGCAGTCAGGACATCAGTCCATCTGTCTATGAGCAGATCTTGTTCGGCTTGAAGCTGCTGCTGTTTCTTTTTCAGACTCCTTGCAGTGGCTATGAGCTGAAGCTTAAAGCGCTCCTGCTCCACAGGGTCCTCCGGCACGATGAAGTCTTCGTTGCCGAGGCTTGTCTCTTCCTCGGAGGGTGGATGGTAACTATCGTCCTCCGAGTTATCTTCTGTGGCCTGTTCATCAGGGTTGTCTTGCCTGTTGTCATGTTCCTCCTTTTCGGATGCCGCACCGACGGGGTCTTCATTGTTTTCGGCGTCACCCGGAGTGCTATTTTCTCCGGTACCGGTGTTGCCATCCTTTGAGCGACGAGGCTTAGAACGGCGTTTGGGGCGCCGACGCTTGGACTGCGTCTCAGAGGGTTTATTCTTATCTGGCTCTTCTTTGTCGTCGCCAGATCCTTTGGGTGTATCAACCATGTACACGTCGTACGAAGAGGTGGCCGTCCAACGTCCAGTGAATGGCGGGTCTTGGCCTTGCTCATCGTCGGCATCGTTGTCCATACTGGTGATGTCTTCAGAGCCATAGTCAAGCACGTCGGTTAAGTCGTCGACGGTGGTTATGAAGTGGGTGGCGGGTGGGAAGCAAAATTCCTCGTCGTCCGCTTCTAGCCCGAACCGAACATAGTTCGGCTGTGAGTCTTCCTCCAAGGACAAGTTCTTCAAAGAATTTAGTACGTCACCCAAAGGCGAATGCTGGAAGATGTCTGCGGCGCTAAATTCGAAAATCGATAACCGATCCAGCTCGGTGTCCGTAAGCGCACTTGATCCGGAACGTGTAGCCGGAGACGAGTCCGGAGTCTCATTGACGCAAGCATTGCCGGATGTCGAGTCCATGTGCGGCTCCAACGCCGCGGACTTTGTGGCCTCGGAGGGCACGATCTGCTTCGGTCCTAAGGCCGTTGCAGCAACGGATCCATCTCCTGGATGTGATCCGATGGCAGATTTAAATCATGTTCATCGGAGGGAGGGGGAGCGATCGCCGCCGTCTCAAATCCGTCGAAGATCAAGTCTCCACGGATATACGCGACGTAGTTCAAGCTTCCAAATCTGACATGATGGCCAGGGGCGTAGCTATCGACCTGCTCTAGATGGCCGAGCGAGTTGGCCCGCAGTACGAAGCCGCCGAATACAAAGATCTGTCCGGGGAGGAAGGTTTCTCCCTGGACCACGTCATTACTGACGATTGAAGAGGCCATCGAACCTTCCGTCGACGGCACAGTGGAACTCTCAATGAAAGCCCCAATGTCGGTGTCAAAACCGGCGGATCTCGGGTAGGGGGTCCCAAACTGTGCGTCTAGGATTGATGGTAACAGGAGACGGGGGACACGATGTTTACCCAGGTTCGGGCCCTCTCTATGGAGGTAATACCCTACTTCCTGCTTGATTGATCTTGATGAATATGAGTGTTACAAGAGTTGATCTACCACGAGATCGTAATGGCTAAACCCTAGAAGTCTAGCCTATGTGAATGTGGTAATGAATCTGTCCTATCCGGACTATGCTCTCCGGTTTATATAGACACCAGAGAGATCTAGGGTTACATAGGAGGAAATCTTCATAATAGGTCGCCGAGCTTGCCTTCCGCACCAAGTAGAGTCCAATCCGGACACGGGTATTGTCTTCGGCCTTCCTATCTTCACAGCCCCTCAGTCCGGCCCATGGATAACAGGCCGGACGCCCGAGGACCCCTTAGTCCAGGACTCCCTCAGTGCCTTCGTCAAACAAATTATACTCGGAGCTATGAACTTCAATTTAATTTGTAGAGGCTGACCCTTTTGAGCATTTCTTATCCCACAAAATAAATCTTTCACATTAAGAATTGATTCCTCTCCCGTAATTCACCAACATAACCTTTATCCTCTATCTCGACCCACATGCATTGCAGAGAACTGGCTTGTCTATTGGCCCATTACGCCAAAGAGGAGTACCTATATCAGCAGCATTTTCCATGAGCAATAAGAAATAGAGTATGATGTCTACTACGCAACCTTCTTCTTGTAGACGTTGTTGGGCCTCCAAGTGCAGAGGTTTGTAGGACAGTAGCAAATTTCCCTCAAGTGGATGACATGAGGTTTATCAATCCGTGGGAGGCGTAGGATGAAGATGGTCTCTCTCAAACAACCCTGCAACCAAATAACAAAGAGTCTCTTGTGTCCCCAACACATCCAATACAATGGTAAATTGTATAGGTGCACTAGTTCGGTGAAGAGATGATGATACAAGTGCAATATGGATGGTAGATATAGGTTTTTGTAATCTGAAAATATAGAAACATCAGGGTAGCAAGCGATAAAAGTGAGTGTAAACGGTATTGCAATGCTAGGAACCAAGGCCTAGGGTTCATACTTTCACTAGTGCAAGTTCTCTCAACAATAATAACATAATTGGATCACATAACTATCCCTCAACATGCAACAAAGAGTCACTCCAAAGTCACCAATAGTGGAGAACAAACGAAGAGATTATGGTAGGGTACGAAACCACCTCAAAGTTATCCTGTCAGATCGATCTATTCAAGAGTCCGTAGTAAAATAACATGAAGCTATTCTTTCCGTTCGATCTATCATAGAGTTCGTACTAGAATAACACCTTAAGGCACAAATCAACCAAAACCCTAATGTCACCTAGATACTCCAATGTCACCTCAAGTATCCGTGGGTATGATTATACGATATGCATCACACAATCTCAAATTCATCTATTCAACCAACACAAAGTACTTCAAAGAGTGCCCCAAAGTTTCTACCGGAGAGTCAAGACGAAAACGTGTGCCAACCCCTATGCATAAGTTCACGAGCGGAACCCGCAAGTTGACCACCAAAACATACATCAAGTGGATCACGTGAATATCCCATTGTCACCACAGATAAGCACGGCAAGACATACATCAAGTGTTCTCAAATCCTTAAAGACTCAATCCGATAAGATAACTTCAAAGGGAAAACTCAATCCATTACAAGAGAGTAGAGGGGGAGTAACATCATAAGATCCAACT
Source organism: Triticum aestivum (assembly GCF_018294505.1). Classification (NCBI taxonomy): domain Eukaryota; kingdom Viridiplantae; phylum Streptophyta; class Magnoliopsida; order Poales; family Poaceae; genus Triticum; species Triticum aestivum. The sequence goes on from NC_057811.1 coordinate 450,852,890, forward strand.
ATAATAGCAAAGCTCGCGATACATCAAGATCGTATCATCTCAAGAACACGAGAGAGAGAGAGAGAGATCAAACACATAGCTACTGGTACATACCCTCAGCCCCGAGGGTGAACTACTCCCTCCTCGTCATGGATAGCGCCGGGATGATGAAGATGGCCACCGGTGAGGGTTCCCCCCTCCGGCAGGGTGCCGGAATAGGGTCCCGATTGGTTTTTGGTGGCTACAGAGGCTTGCGGCGGCGGAACTCCTGATCTATTCTGTTCCCCGATGGTTTTAGGGTATATGGATATATATAGGCGAAAGAAGTCGGTCAGGGGAGCCACGAGGGTGGGGGGCGCGCCCAGGGGAGGCAGGCGCGCCTCCCTGCCTCGTGGCCACCTTGTTGCTTCCCTGACGTACACTCCAAGTCTCCTGGATTGCTTCTGTTCCAAAAATAACTCTCCAGAAGGTTTCATTCCGTTTGGACTCCGTTTGATATTCCTTTTCTGCGAAACACTGAAACAAGGGAAAAACAGAAACTGGCACTGGGCTCTGGGTTAATAGGTTAGTGCCAAAAATAATATAAAAGTGTTTAATAAAGCCCATAAACATCCAAAAGAGATAATATAATAGCATGGAACAATCAAAAATTATAGATACGTTGCAGACGTATCAGCATCCCCAAGCTTAATTCTTGCTCGTCCTCGAGTAGGTAAATGATAAAAACAGAATTTTTGATGTGGAATACTACCTAACATATTTATCAATGTAATCTTCTTTATTGTGGCAAGAATATTCAGATCCATAAGATTCAAGACAAAATTTTAATATTGACATGAAAACAATAATACTTCAAGCATACTAACAAAGCAATCATGTCTTCTCAAAATAACATGGCCAAAGCAAGCTATCCCTACAAAATCATATAGTCTGGCTATGCTCTATCTTCATCACACAAAGTATTTAAACATGCACAACCCCGATGACAAGCCAAGCAATTATTTCATACTTTTGGTGTTCTCAAACTTTTTCAATCTTCACGCAATACATGAGCGTGGGCCATGGATATAGCACTATATGTGGAATAAAATGGTGGTTGTGGAGAAGACAAAAAAGGAGAAGATAGTCTCACATCAACTAGGCGTATCAACGGGCTATGGAGATGCCCATCAATAGATATCAATGTGAGTGAGTAGGGATTGCCATGCAACGGATGCACTAGAGCTATAAGTGTATGGAAGCTCAACAAAAGAAACTAAGTGGGTGTGCATCCAACTTGCTTGCTCACGAAGACCTAGGGCATTTTGAGGAAGCCCATCATTGGAATATACAAGCCAAGTTCTATAATGAAAGATTCCCACTAGTATATGAAAATGACAACATAGGAGACTCTCTGTCATGAAGATCATGGTGCTACTTTGAAGCACAAGTGTGGTAAAAGGGTAGTAGCATTGCCCCTTCTCTCTTTTTCTCTCATTTTTTGGGCCTTCTCTTTTTTTTGGCCTTTCTCACTTTTTTTTAGTCTGGAGTCTCATCCCAACTTGTGGGGGAATCATAGTCTCCATCATCCTTTCCTCACTGGGACAATGCTCTAATAATGATGATCATCACACTTTTATTTACTTACAACTCAAGAATTACAACTCGATACTTAGAACAAAATATGACTCTATATGAATGCCTCCGGCGGTGTACCGGGATGTGCAATGAATCATGAGTGACATGTATGAAAGAATTATGAACGGTGGCTTTACCACAAATACAATGTCAACTACATGATCATGCAAAGCAATATGACAATGATGGAGCGTGTCATAATAAACGGAACGGTGGAAAGTTGCATGGCAATATATCTCGGAATGGATATGGAAATGCCATAATAGGTAGGTATGGTGGCTGTTTTGAGGAAGGTAGATGGTGGTCGTATGATACCGGCGAAAGGTGCGCGGTATTAGAGAGGCTAGCAATGGTGGAAGGGTGAGAGTGCGTATAATCCATGGACTCAACATTAGTCATAATGAACTCACATACTTATTGAAAAAATCTATTAGTTATCGAAACAAAGTACTATGCGCATGCTCCTAGGGGGATAGATTGGTAGGAAAAGACCATTGCTCGTCCCCAACCGCCACTCATAAGGAAGACAATCAATAAATAAATCATGCTCTGACTTCATCACATAACGGTTCACCATACGTGCATGCTACGGGAATCACAAACTTTAACACAAGTATTTCTCAAATTCACAACTACTCAACTAGCATGACTCTAATATCACCATCTTCATATCTCAAAACAATCATAAGGAATCAAACTTCTCATAGTATTCAATGCACTCTATATGAAAGTTTTTATTATATCCCTCTTGGATGCCCATCATATTAGGACTAAATTCATAACCAAAGCAAATTACCATGTTGTTTAAGACTCTCAAAATAATATAAGTGAATCATGAGAGTTCATCTATTTCTTCAAAATAAAACCACCGCCGCGCTCTAAAAGATATGAGTGAAGCACTAGAACAAACGGCAAACTACTCCAAAAGATATAAGTGAAGATCAATGAGTAGTTGAATAATCATGCAACTATGTGAAGACTCTCTAACATTTAAGAATTTCAGATCTTGGTATTTTATTCAAACATCAAGCAAAACAAAATAAAATGACATGACGCTCCAAGCAAAACACATATCATGTGGTGAATAAAAATATAGCTCCAAGTAAATTTACCGATGGATGAGGACGACAGAGGGGATGCCATCCGGGGCATCCCCAAGCTTAGGCTCTTGGTTGTCCTTAAATATTACCTTGGGGTGCCTTGGGCATCCCCAAGCTTAGGCTCTTGCCACTCCTTATTCCATAGTCCATCGAATCTTTACCCAAAACTTGAAAACTTCACAACACAAAACTTAACAGAAAATCTCGTGAGCTCCGTTAGCGAAAGAAAACAAAACACCACTTCAAGGTACTGTATTGAACTCATTATTTATTTATATTGGTGTTAAACTTACTGTATTCCAACTTCTCTATGGTTTATAAACTCTTTACTAGCCATAGACTCATCAAAATAAGCAAACAACACACGAAAAACAGAATCTGTCAAAAACAGAACAGTCTGTAGTAATCTGTAACTAACGCAAACTTTTGGAACTCTAAAAATTCTACCAAAATAGGAAGACCTAAATAATTTTTTTATTGATCTTCTGCAATTGGAATCAATATTATATCACGTTCTGGTAATTTTTAACAATTGTTTTCGTGAACAGAAAGTTTCTGGAATTTTCAGCAAGATCAAATAACTATTATCCAAGAAGATCCTATAGGTTTAACTTGGCACAAACACTAATTAAAACATAAAACCACATCTAACCAGAGGCTATATAGATTATTTATTACTAAACAGAACCAAAAAGCAAGAAACTAAAATAAAATTGGGTTGCCTCCCAACAAGCGCTATCGTTTAACGCCCCTAGCTAGGCATGATGATTTCAATGATGCTCACATAAGACATAAGAATTGAAACATAAAGAGAGCATCATGAAGAATATGACTAGCACATTTAAGTCTAACCCACTTCCTATGCATAGGGATTTTGTGAGCAAACAACTTATGGAAACAATAATCAACTAGCATAGGAAGGCAAAACAAGCATAACTTCAAAACTTTAAGCACATAGAGAGGAAACTTGGTATTATTGCAATTCCTACAAGCATATATTACTCCCTCATAATAATTTTCAGTAGCATCATGAATGAATTCAACAATATAACCAGCACCTAAAGCATTCTTTTCATGATCTACTTGCATAGAAGATCTACTACTCTCTACATAAGCAAATTTCTTCTCATTCGGAATAGCGGGAGTATCATAAGAGACTCGAATACTATAAATTGTTTCCACATTAAATGAGTAATGTTCAGAAAAAGGGTAATCATAATCATGACAAGTTTTATAAATATAATCATCACTACTTTTTATAGCATAAGTTTCATCGCAATAATCATCATAAGTAGCAACTTTGTTCTCATCATAATCAATTGAAACCTCTTCCAAGATAGTGGAATCATTACTAAATAAAGTCATGACCTCTCCAAATCCACTTTCATAATTGTCATAATAAGATTCAACATCCTCCAAAATAGTGGGATCATTACTTCCTAAAGTTGACACTCTTCCAAACCCACTTTCATCAATATAATCATCATAAGTAGGAGGCATGCTATCATCATTATAAATTTGCATATCAAAACTTGGGAGACTAAAAATATCATCTTCATTAAACGTAGCATCCCCAAGCTTGGGACAAACATTAATTGCAGCAAATATATTCTCAAAAACATCATCTTCATCAGACATAGCATCCCCAAGCTTGGGCCTTTTCATATCATAAGCATAATCACTCTCATCATTAATAGTATGGATAGCACCAATAGTATAGCAATTATCATCATCACGATGAGTAATAGGAGCAACATCATTTGGGAGAGATACCTTTCTACCTTTGCTTCTCCATCTTTTCTTTTTCTTCTTCACATCATGTGTGGGTTTAACCCTCTTTTTGGAGCTCCTTATTAATGAGATTGGTTGAATAGAAGGCTCCTCCTCGTTACCTGATTCATCATAAGAAATAATAGGAGAATATTGGGAAGTCTCTTCCCTTTCGTTAGTATTCTCTTCATCTTATATTTGTTTTCTTTTCTTTATGTAATTGGCAATATAAGGATTTTCAATTCAATTCACCGCACAATAGATATAAATTTCTTCTAGATCAATATCGAGGAATTTCTCAAGGTTATATTCTGGAATATGCTTAGTTTGACTTTTCATTTCTTCATAACCCAAAAGCAAACTAAGTTCATTATGATGTGCAAGGGAAATCAAGTCATCACAATTTTTGGACACGATTCGATCATGAAACAATTTGCATTTGATATTTAAATGACCATGTTCATTGCAAAGTTCACAAGTATGGCTAAGATATTTTAAATTTTCAGCACTAACATCTAGCCTTTCTTGCAACCATTTAGTTTCCAAATACTTATGCCTCTTGCAAAATCTATCTTCCCTGTTTGGTATGTACTTGCAAACTCTATGCACTCCACAAAAATCGACATGCTTATAAGAGACATTTTCATCATGATTAGTGCAATCATCATTAGTACCATGGATATTCAAAGAGTTCATACTAACAACATTGCAATCATGCTCATCATTTAAGGATTTAGTGCCAAACATTTTAATGCATTCTTCTTCTAACACTTTGGCACAATTTTCCTTTCCATCATACTCACGAAAGATATTAAAAAGATGAAGCGTATGAGGCAAACTCAATTCCATTTTTTTGTAGTTTTCTTTTATAAACTAAACTAGTGATAAAACAAGAAACAAAAGATTCGATTGCAAGATCTAAAGATATACCTTCAAGCACTCACCTCCCCGGCAACGGCGCCAGAAAAGAGCTTGATGTCTACTACACAACCTTCTTCTTGTAGACGTTGTTGGGCCTCCAAGTGCAGAGGTTTGTACGGACAGTAGCAAATTTCCCTCAAGTGGATGACCTAAGGTTTATCAATCCGTGGGAGGCGTAGGATGAAGATGGTCTCTCTCAAACAACCCTGCAACCAAATAACAAAGAGTCTCTTGTGTCCCCAACACACCCAATACAATGGTAAATTGTATAGGTGCACTAGTTCGGCGAAGAGATGGTGATACAAGTGCAATATGGATGGTAGATATAGGTTTTTGTAATCTGAAAATATAAAAACAGCAAGGTAACAAGTGATAAAAGTGAGCGTAAACGGTATTGCAATGCTAGGAAACAAGGCCTAGGGTTCATACTTTCACTAGTGCAAGTTCTCTCAACAATAATAACATAATTGGATCATATAACTATCCCTCAACATGCAACAAAGAGTCACTCCAAAGTCACCAATAGCGGAGAACAAACGAAGAGATTATGGTAGGGTACGAAACCACCTCAAAGTTATCCTTTCTGATCGATCTATTCAAGAGTCCGTAGTAAAATAACATGAAGCTATTCTTTCCGTTCGATCTATCATAGAGTTCGTACTAGAATAACACCTTAAGACACAAATCAACCAAAACCCTAATGTCACCTAGATACTCCAATGTCACCTCAAGTATCCGTGGGTATGATTATACGATATGCATCACACAATCTCAGATTCATCTATTCAACCAACACAAAGTACTTCAAAGAGTGCCCAAATTTTCTACCGGAGAGTCAAGACGAAAACGTGTGCCAACCCCTATGCATAAGTTCACGAGCGGAACCCGCAAGTTGATCACCAAAACATACATCAAGTGGATCACGTGAATATCCCATTGTCACCACAGATAAGCACATGCAAGACATACATCAAGTGTTCTCAAATCCTTAAAGACTCAATCCGATAAGATAACTTCAAAGGGAAAACTCAATCCATTACAAGAGAGTAGAGGGGGAGAAACATCATAAGATCCAACTATAATAGCAAAGCTCGCGATACACCAAGATCGTATCATCTCAAGAACACGAGAGAGAGAGAGAGAGAGAGAGAGAGAGAGAGAGAGAGAGAGAGAGAGAGATTAAACACATAGCTACTGGTACATACCCTCAGCCCCGAGGGTGAACTACTCCCTCCTCGTCATGGAGAGCGCCGGGATGATGAAGATGGCCACCGGTGAGGGTTCCCCCCTCCGGCAGGGTGTCGGAACAGGGTCCCGATTGGTTTTTGGTGGCTACAGAGGCTTGCGGCGGCGGAACTCCCGATCTATTCTGTTCCGCGATGATTTTAGGGTATATGGATATATATATATAGGCGAAAGAAGTTGGTCAGGGGAGCCACGAGGGGCCCACGAGGGTGGGGGGCGTGCCCAGGGGGGCAGGCGCGCCTCCCTGTCTCGTGGCCACCTCGTTGCTTCCCTGACGTACACTCCAAGTCTCCTGGATTGCTTCTCTTCCAAAAATAACTCTCCCGAAGGTTTCATTCCGTTTGGACTCCGTTTGATATTCTTTTTCTGCGAAACACTGAAACAAGGGAAAAACAGAAACTGGCACTGGGCTCTGGGTTAATAGGTTAGTCCCAAAAATAATATAAAAATGTTTAATAAAGCCCATAAACATCCAAAAGAAATAATATAATAGCATGGAACAATCAAAAATTATAGATACGTTGGAGACGTATCAGAGTACGAAACTGGTACCCGAGAATCTGTGTAAAATGCAAGTACATAGTTCATCGGTAGTGGGTCCATCAATCAGGAGTTTGCTTGCATAATAGATTTACAAGAATTATGCCTGGCAGTGATACTACAAGAGATGGTGGCTGGTGTCCAAAAAAAGATGGTGGTGCTAATCGAGGAAGCGAACATAAAGCGACAGTCAGGAAGAATACATCTTCAAGGCAATAAATAAATAATCTGTCATAGATACACATAGTCATACTTCATATTCCAGGTACTGTTTTTGATGGTTAGTACATACAAGCCTGTGATGCTCCATGTGCTGTCATATAGAATAATGCCTAGCAAATGCAGATAATCTGAAAATGAAACCAATCTATGCAGTTGAGACAGAGCAGCAGAAAATCAACTCTACCCCTGAACTCTGAATATAATGAGATAAGCATATACATAGTCAAACTGCATATTTCTTTCGGGTGTTGCTTATTTTCAAGGGCGCTGATAGGCGCCGGTGCGCCGGCCTAAATTTGGGCCAGTCGTCCCGCGGCCGTATGATTTAAGCGACTCGTGACCGTACGATTTGACCAGCTGTGCCCTCGCACATGTCTTCCCAGGTCCTCTGCGTGCTCTGTAGCCTTCCAACGGTCTCTTAAATCTCCATGCGCTTGCCCGCCTCGCTGTCGTAGCTCGCCGCGGCCGCTCGCCATCGCAACTCGCCGCTGCAGCTCGCTGGGGCCGCTCGCCGCGGGCGCTCGCCGGGGCCGCTCGAAACCAATCCGTCTCTAGCACCTCCCCGCACGCACCACTAGCTGCACACGTCTCCGGCCATGGTGACGGCACCCTCCGCCGCATGCCGCACCCGCCGCTGCCCCGTTCGTCATCCGCTGCTAGCATCCTTTGTCGCCGGTTGCAACTTCTTCCACCGGGGATGTAGCATTTGTGCCGGACGGTTCCAGCAAAAAACACTAGTTCTGCGCACCAACAAATCTCCCCATCGCTAGTTTTAGCTTCTTGTGCTGTTGGTTGTAGCTCCTGTGGAAGCTGGTTCCAGCAAAAATGGCTGCCGGTTACAGCTTCCGCCATGGCTGTCGTTGTAGCAGGTTGCCAGCTAGTGCCCCGCGTGCTCCCGCGTCTGTAACAAATTGGTCAGCCGGATCCAGCAAACCAGACTGCCGGTTCCAACATTTTGGCGCCGTTCCCGGCGTGCTCCACCGTCTGCAACAAATTGGTTGGCCGCTTCCAGCAAAATAGATCGCCGATCAGAGCTATTCTCGTTGCTGGTTGCAACACACCGCGCCGACGGATCGAACTCCCTCGAGGCCTGTTGCAGCATCCACACACACTGGTTCCAGCTCCCTGCTTGAAGGTTGAAGCAAAAACAGGGCACGGTTCCAGCACACGGCGGCGTCGGGCATGGCGAGGCCGAGACTCCAGCTCCAGCATGCCTCGATGCCGGTGGTAGCAAAAATTCTCATCGTTTGTAGCAGACTACTTTGTTGATTGTAGCACCGTCGGTGAGGATGCTCTCAGCCGACCTCTCCCATGGATGCAGCCGCCGTGCTCATGGCCATCTTCAGTCTCCAGTCCGTCGCTGTGGGTTGGCTCCCCGCAGTAGTGCCCGGGTCACCTGGGCTTGGGCAGCAGCAATTTCAGGGGTCACAACATCTGGCCGGAGTGGAGGAGATGGAAGCATGGTTGGGCGGTGGCCATTGCTGCGTGGGCGAGCCGGGGATGAGAGACACGGAAAAAAGATGGGAAGCTGTGGCTGTGGCGCTCCGCATGAGGATAACGAAGAAAAAAAATGGGTGGTTGGTGGGCCTAGTGGGTTGCGTGGCTTGCATAGGGTCAGGCGCGTGTTTTCTGCTGCGAGTCCGACTAGCGAGCGAGCGAGCGCGACCGGCTGAAGCTTCGGCCGGCACACCGGATACGAACGTTTACCTATTTTCATCAATGGTTAGTACAGACAAGCATATACATCTTCCAGAGGGGTTAATCTGGACGGGACCGGACTGCCACCCTCACGCGAGACAGAAAAAGGAGGGATTGAAGTACAGCATGGAGTGGAGGAGAAGTTTGGGAGGAGGAACCTGGGCGACGGCGTCTGGGTCGTCCTTGCAGGAGGCGGCGACGGCCTTCTTAGCGCGCACGATCAGGTGGGGGCGACATCGTGGTCCTCGTATAGTAGGGGCACGCGTACTCCAGCCTGGCTGCTCTATCCCCACCCGATCTTCGCCGGCCTGCAAGAACCGATAGATCAATCACTCAATAACAAAACTCGCCGCAGATCAGAAGAGGATAATGATCCAACTGATCACCGGAAGGGGCGCAGATCCATGACTAATTACCATCACCAAGGCAGCAACACGCAGATTCGTGGAAAGAATTTAAACTACTATTTCGAGGTTTGAAAATATATATTTAAATAGGATGTTTAACAAAACTGTAAAGCAGGAAATTATGTGATAAATTAATAGGCCAATGATGATATTAATGTTCCTAAAACAAGTCGATTGCTATGCAAGGGGGAAATATGAGTAGGAACCGATCTGCACAAGAAATGTTGTTTTGTAGAAGCATTAAGCACTATTTTTAGACATCAGTTTTACCAAGCAATTATATTTCAATCCAACCTAGCCAGATATGAAACCAAACTCTGCTTTTCTAGGCTAAAAAGGCAAACAGACTATCATAGGCTCTTGGAATCTGCATCTCGTCTACCAAAACATACACATGACCACCATTAGCTAACTGGAGAGAGGGAGAGACCTGATATCTTGTGAGAGGAAACTGAAACCAAACTCCGCTATTTTAGCCTAAAAAGGCAAACAAAATATGAGTTGTTGTTTTCAAATATTATTAAACGCATGGGCTACTGTATAAATGAAGATGCATATTGGCATGTCTAGCTAAAACTATGAATACCTGCTCTAGATACTAATGTCTGGCTTGTCCGGAATACACTATACCTGATGCAATAGCTTATCTCTGAAATGTCCATGTGTTGTTGGCCCAAAGGTCGTCGCCGCAGACCAAGCACACCTGAAGAGAAGTCATTCAATCTTCAGAGGGATAAAACGAACCAAAATCAAACAAATCATAGCTATTCTATGCACTGCTTATTATGGCACATAATGCATTGTGCCTTCTATGCACTTCAGTGGGAACCTAAATTGTTTTTGCTCCGTTTACTTGATTTAAGGCCTGGCTGCATGCATACGTACCTATCTCGAAGTTACAGTGTGTGTTTATTCCTTACCAAAAGCATAAAACAAAATTACTTGCTAATGCCGCCAAATGAAAAAATTGTTACAGAACATGTGCGGGCTCATACAAACATACCAAACTGGATATGGACATATTCAACTCGTATGTTGTGTTAATACAACTTGTTATGGACTAAGAACTATAGTAAAGGCAACTCACAAAGAAACAATGGAGTTACACACCTAGCTCCGTTCTTGGTTGATACACACCTTTCCTTTCTAATGGTTCCTCGTCCATAACAGATCTAGGTTCATTCAAAGGAGAGGGTGAGAGCCACAGCAGATCGGAGAGGAGGAGGAGGGCGGACGAACTCACCGGAAACAGAGGAGGCCCAGCCCGATGCGCCCCGGCAGCCCCTCGTGGCCAGCGGGAAGCGGAACCGCACGTGGGGGCGAGGGAGGAGACGGAGAGGAGCCATCAGAGTCCACCGGAGCCGCGTCGGCGGCGAAGGCGCTGCCCTGCCCAGCCCGAAACCCTAGCCACGGCTGAGGGCCGCGAGCGAGCGTGAGAGGCCGTGCGCCGCGGTTCTAGCTGGATAGGAAGAAGAGGCGGAGCAAGGGGAGTCCTCGGTGTGGGGAGGAGGCGCCGGGAAGCGTGAGGTCGGGGACGGGGGAGCGCGGCGGCGGCGCGCGGGGGAGGACAGGAGCGCGGTGGGGAAGGACGGGAGCGAAGGAGAGGGGCACGAGTGCGGGTGGGGGCGAACCAATCGGGCACTCTCCTCGTCCATACGTGAAACCCAGCCATCCACACCGCGCCACACACGACCACACACGTGAAAAGACAAAAATGCCCTCGGCGGGGCACGGGAATAACGGCGGTGGCATGAGATCTTTACAGCGGGGGATGAAACTGTTCATTGTAGCAGTAACTCTAGGTTGATCCAACGGCCCAGCTCCTCCCACCGCTTGATCCGATGCCTGGAAACGCATCAAGCGACTCAACTGGACCAAAATAGCCGAGAAGTAAGTAGCTGACATTTGTGGTCTACATGGCATGGTACTCGCGGAAAAAACAAAACAAACATCTCTTCGAGCAAAAGAAGATTCAACTGTAGGCCTTCGACCGATGATTTCGGCCTCTTAGGAGATACTCCCTCTGTCCGGAAATACTTGTCGGAGAAATGCATAAAAATGAATGTATCTATAACTAAAATATGTCTAGATATATTTATTTCTCCGACGAGTATTTCCGGACGGAGGGAGTACATTTAGAGTAGTTCATTTGGTGTTGTGCTGAGTAGACATGCTTTAGATCTCGTGGTCTTCTCACCGATGCCCTCCGTAATCCTGTCTTGACTGTACACTTTTTTCCTTTCTATATAAAGCAAAGTAGTAATTATTGTAGAAGATCCAACGTTTTCTGGAATGAAATAAGAAATAATGATGAAACAAACGATCCTACAGAGCGGACAATATTACTCTGTACTAGTAGCGAAATAAATATCACTTGTAGAAGTCATGATTATCAAATTTTCTAAAAAATGTTGTTTTTCTCCACACCTACTTTGTGATTAACCTAATTAACCAAACAATAGCTCATATCTCTCTCTCCACCGACACGATATATCAGCTCCTCTCTGGCTATTTATATTATCTGATTATCCTTGACGATTATTCTCATTATGTGTGGACCTTTCTTTTGCGACGAAAGTCGGATGCACTCTCCACTGTGACGGCTTTTTACTCCTATGCCAGCACGCAGTTTGGGCATCCCATTCTTGCTCTTCAGACTGACAATGGAAAAGAATTTGACAATCTTACTTTCCGCGCTTTTTTGTCGCACCATGACACAATTTTTCGTCTCACGTGCCCATATACTTCACAGCAGTACAGTCGAGCCGAACGTGTGCTTCGCACTCTGAATGACTGCGTTCGCACTCTCCTGTTTCATGCTAACGTGCTGCCTCGCTTCTGGCCGGACGCACTTACTACCGCCTCACTTCTCCTTAACCTTCGACTGTGTTGCCCGCGGTGAAACTACGCACCTCATCACCTCCTATTTGGTACGCCAACGTCTTATGATGGTTTGCGTAATTTTGGGTGTCTTTGTTATCCTAGCACCGCCGACACTGCACCTCATAAACTTGCACCACGTTCTGTTGCATGCATCTTCATCGGCTTCCCTTCTAACTCCAAGGTTTCTCGGTGCTACGATCCCGTCTCCCACTGTGTGTTCACCTCCTGACACGTTTACTTTGATGAGCATATGTTTTCGTTTCAGCAGGTGCCCCCGGCTGTCACTCCCGCCACCGATGACGTGGGAGCCTCGACACCTCTCCCAGGCCTCTCGCGCGCCGCTCTTGGGCCTCCCCTGGCTTTGAGGCGCGTCACCCGCCGCCGCTCTTTCGGTTCGGCGCCCTCGACCGCGGCTCTGGTGCCCGCGGCCCCAACGCCTTCCGCGCCCCCTTTGCCCGCGGCCCCGACGCCTTCTGCGCCCCATTCGCCTGCGGCCCTGGCACCCCTGGCCCCGACGCTCCCTCTGACCGCGGTCCCGGCGCCCTCGGTGCGCTCCTCGGTCGCGGCCTCATCGGCTTCTTCACCGGAGACTGCGGACTCACCACCTGCGGTCGGTTCGGTCACTCGCGCCCGAGCTCACGCTATGCTTCGGACGAGTACGTCCACGCGGCATCCACCTCTACGTCGTTGCCGTTGCCATCCTCCATTCGAGCCGCTCTTCGTGACCCGCTCTGGATGGCTGCGATGCAAGAGGAGTTTGATGCCTTGCTGCGCATCCGGACGTGGTAGCTTGTTCCCCGTCCCCGACATGCTAATGTCATTATCGGGAAGTGGGTCTTCAAACACAAGCTCCGTCCTGATGGTACCCTTGACCGCTATAAAGCGCGCTGGGTTGTTCGTGGTTTCCGGCAACATGCTGGCATCGACTTCACCGACACCTTCGCTCCGGTTGTCAAGCCCGGGACGATTCACACGGTTCTCCACCTTGCGGTTTCCCGTGCCTGGCCTGTGCACCAGATGGACGTCTCCAACGCCTTCCTTCACGGTCACTTCGAGGAGCAGGTCTTCTACCAGCAAGCCATGGGGTTTGTTGATCCAGCACATCCCGACCTTGTGTGCCTGCTCTCGCGGTCCTTGTACGGATTCAAGCAGGCTCCTCGCGCTTGGTACCAGCGCATCGCGGCGTTTCTGCACCAGCTCGGGTTTCGCTCTACCCGCTCGGACGCATCGCTCTTTGTCTATCACCAGGGCTCCGACACGACATACTTGCTGCTTTATGTCGACGACTTCATCCTGACGGCATGTACGGTTGGTCTTCTCAGTCAGCTCACTGCCCGTCTTCGCGTTGAGTTCGCCATCAAGGACTTGGGTCCTTTGCACTACTTCCTCGATGTTGAGGTGGTGCGACGTCCGGATGGCTTCTTTCTCCACCAACGGAAGTACACTCATGAGCTCCTGGATCGTGCTGGCATGCTTAACTGCAAGCCCACCGCTACGCCTGTTGATACGAAGGCCAAGCTCTCTGCCACGGATGGTTCTCCTGCTTCGGATGCTGCCTTTTACCGGGCTATTGTTGGAGCTCTTTAGTACCCCACTCTAACTCGACAGGAGATCCAGTATGCCGTCCAGCAGGTGTGTCTTCACATGCATGCTCCTCGGGACGTTCATTGGGCTGCTGTCAAGCGGATTCTCCGCTATGTTTGTGGCACTATGGACCTCGGCGTCACGCTTCACGCCTCCACCGACACCGTCCTCACCGCCTACTCCGATGCCGATTGGGCGGGCTGCCCGACACTCGTCGCTCCACCTCGGGCTACTGTGTCTTCCTTGGACCCTCGCTCATCTCGTGGTCGTCCAAGCGGCAGCCTACGGTCTCTCGATCCAGTGCCGAGGCTGAGTATCGTGTTGTGGCCAACGTCGTCGCCGAGTGTTCGTGGCTTCGCCAGCTGCTTCAGGAGCTCTCATGTCCCGTCGACCGTGCTACGGTGGTCTACTGCGACAACGTCTCCACGGTCTATCTCTCCGCCAACCCGGTTCATCATCGTCGGAGCAAGTATGTTGAGTTAGATATTCATTTTGTTCGGGAACAGGCGGCTCTTGGCCATATTCGTATTCTACACGTTCCTGCTTTCCAATAATTTATAGATATCATGACCAAGGGCTTGCCTACGTCATCATTTAAGGAGTTCCGGTTCAGTCTTTGCGTCAGCAATGGTGCCACTTCGACTGCAGGGGTGTTGAATATATGTATTGTGCATATTGTGTATTGAGCCCACCTCCTAATTTTCTTGTATAGTTGAGGTCGTGATCCACCGTTGTACATCATATATACGTGCGATTGCACATGAGTAATACATCGTGCAATTCTCATGTCATACAATGGTTTTGAAGAATCCATCCAATCCATCGACCTTTCCAAGTCTGAGTCGCACCGTCCTTACCAGTTCCCACCCACGCAGCGAGGAACCAATCAAGGAACAAGAAGGAGATGCAATGGTCGAGCTGCTGTGTTCGCCCCTGCCGAGGCCGGCCTCGTTCACCTGCCGGAGGTGGTCGACCACCTCGCAACCGGGGACGCCGACCACTGAGACCACGCCCACCACCATGCCGCGCACGGGCAAGGGCACGGTCAATATCGCAAGCACATTGGAGTGGCGGTCGTGGCGCACTGATGGATATCGACATATCGTGGAGACCCCCGGCAAGTACGCCTTCCTTCTAGACGTCCTCAGGCTCTCCACGTAGGACATCCAGCTACGAGCTACCACGCCATGGCCGCATCCGTTTCTTCTCGGACCGAGCTCGATTCAACATCACCAATGAACTAACATTTGGGCGTGTACTCATTTTCCTCGACAGCTGACTCTGAAGGGCGACAGCGTGCTGGTGATGAAGAGCCCCAACTGGAAGCGGAAGGGGGAGGAGGAGGAGGGTGACTGCTGCTACATCCGGCTGGAGCGCCGTGAGTCGCCGTGGTCGTTCGTGAGCAAGTTCCGGCTGCCGGAGGACGCGGACGTGGGCGTCGTGGCCGCGCGCTGCGAGAACGGCGTGCTCACCGTCACTGTCAAGAAGCAGCCGCCGTCGGAGAAGAAGGCCAAGTCCGTCCAGGTCGCCATCGCCTGATCGTCCGAGCCAGAGCCTTCAGTCACGCGAACTTTCGGTACCTTGTGGGCGTTTGTCGTCAGTGATCGTTCTTGCAGTAGAGTAGTGTGTCAGAGTCTGGTAGATTTGGGTGTTATTTGTAGTCTCCTTCTCTGTTTGTGATCTGGCCGGACATTAGGTGTGCTTCAACCTCTGCATGAATCTCGCTGTTAAAGGAACTATGGAGCACGAATTGTTCTTAGTTTGTTGCATCAACCTCTGCATGTATCTTCCCAGCTTGATCGAATACAGCCGCGTGCCTGGATTCAGTATCAAGATTCATACATGTTTCACGTAATCTCAGCGGAAAACAGAATGGGAATTTTGTTTGGTCAGGTAATCAACGACTGAACACTCTCAACTCCTATGTGAGTTCCACGATCCAAATTAACTCTGTTCTCAAGTGACATGATCTAAATAAATCCAAAACAAAGTGAACTGAAAGAAACTAAAAAACGATTATGATTTGTGAGGGATGCCCATGTGCTACTTTTATCAGGGGTAAAATGCACAGAACAGCAAGATTAAATGCATAGAAGCAACCCCGCAAATTTTCTTTTTGCATAGAAGCATTGATGCTTCACACCTGAACCAAGTTAATAGCAACATGGTTGTTGCTTCACAACAGATCCTAGTGTGCTTCTATTTAGTGCGAGAAGAAAGATGGAACATGACCAATAGTCATTTTTCAAAGCTGGGCTAAGCAAGGAGTAGAGTCCAGAGAGTCCACAGCCACTTAGAGTTGCTTTTGCTTCACAGCCACCTGAAGTTGCTTTTGCAATGTTGTTCACATCCTAGGACTTGGAAGCATCAGGATTTTGATTAGCATACTCTCGGCATGACTTGGAAGCATCAGGATATTGGTTAGCATACTCTCGGCGTGACTTGGAAGCATCAGGATCTTGATTAGCATACTCTCGACGTATCTTAGTGCAACGTGACACTGGACACAATAGGTTGTGTCTCATCTTAGAGGATGGGAAGAGACCCACAGTAGGTTGGGTCCCACCTTAGGAAATAGCTCACGTTCCCCTGGTTGGTGTTGGCAGACATCTCTTCCTTGTTGTCGGTGTCGGTGCGGTGACATTTGACAGCCATTTCTTCTCAAGAAGGCTCTAAAATAGGGATTTGATAGAATTTGTAAATACAAACACAACAAAATTTATATCACTCGTATATTACACTTGATCATCTAAGGAAGCTCGATATGATTACTGAAAGAACTCAAACCAAAAAATAAGTTTAGAAAAAATATTCACAAATTTAAGAAAAATGTTCATTATTTTGAAAAATGTTTCAAAAAGTGGCCATGAGTTCACAAATCTTATTGTATTCACAAAATGTTCTTGAATTAAAAAGTCATGAATTAAAAAACTGATCACGAATCTAAAGAAATATTCATAAATTTCAACAAACATTGGCGAATTAAAAAATGTCTGTTCCGTCTATCTCTTTATTATGAAAGACCAAATTGACCCTTTCCGCCATAGATAAGTGAGTTCAAAAAAGTTCGCAAGATCCACTTTTCTTTTTAAAAAAATATTTATGAATTTTAAAAATATCTGCAAATTAAAAAATGTGTACGAATTTTAGGAAATGTCCGCGAGTTCATACCATGTTCACATATTCGGAAAATAAATACAATTTTGAAAATTCCTATATTTCTATTTTTTGGGGGGAAATTCAAAATTGTTCGTGATTTTAAGAAAATTCATGAATTTAAAATTGTTCATAATTTTCAAAAAAGATCAAAATTTCTTTAAAAAGTTCTCAGATTTGATAAAAAGAAGGAAAGAGAAAACTGAGAAAAACAAAGACTAACGGGACGGCCCATTAGTGCAGCGTGGGTGCACGTTTCGTTCATACCCCCCCCCCCCCCCCCCCCCCACCCACATGGAATAGGATCTCTAGTCTGGTCCAATAGGAACTCCCTTTGAAGTCAATTTCTATTTGACAAATGTAGCGTCATTTATGGGCTTTCCTCTTACACGACGCACACCCTACTGAGCGTTACCTAAGAAATGGGTTGGCCCATGTTGGTACTGTTTAAGCAGGCGTTCCACCACGACTTTGTGAAGCTTTTACAAACTTCAATCTAGCCAGTTTGATCGATAACTGATCAATGCCGTGCTAGCAAAGGAGTATGTACATCGTGCTCCACTTCCTGTGTTTGAGCCACAGGAAGCACACACTTTTTGCCTGTTTTAAATTAAATTAGATAGTGTAGGGGTTTGCCAAAATTTCCAAGGACACTATCAGAAAGTAGATTGACTACTTTCAGAAAACATTTACAAAGAATTTCAACATTAGATTAGTCAGATTAAAGAACAATCAGTTATATTTATTATTATATTTAGAGGCATTGGCCTGCTCAACATTTTTTGTGACACTATGAACCGTCCTGAAAATGGACATGCCTAGTGACGCCCAAAATTATGCCAAAAAGTCGCCAAAGTTGCCGAGGGCGCTGCCCCGTGAGTAAAACACCTTGTGACGGTGGACCGTCACAGAAAATGTTTTTATGCGACGTTTCCTGTTTCATCGCCAGAGTTTTGTCACCGAATAGAGCAAATTTTGTAGTGAAATGTGTTCTACACTTGGATCAGACGGACACAAAGAGTCGTTGGATGGTGCTGGTGAAGGAAATATGCCCTAGAGGCAATAATAAAGTTATTATTTAGTTCCTTATATCATGATAAATGTTTATTATTCATGCTAGAATTGTATTAACCGGAAATATGATACATGTGTGAATACATAGACAAACATAGTGTCACTAGTATGCCTCTACTTGACTAGCTCGTTGATCAAAGATGGTTATGTTTCCTAGCCATAGACATGAGTTGTCATTTGATTAACGGGATCATATCATTAGGAGAATGATGTGATTGACTTGACCCATTCCGTTAATTTAGCACACGATCGTTTAGTATTTTGCTATTGCTTTCTTCATGACTTATACATGTTCATATGACTATGAGATTATGCAACTCCCGTTTACCGGAGGAACACTTTGTGTGCTACCAAACGTCACAACGTAACTGGGTGATTATAAAGGTGTTCTACAGGTGCTTCCAAAGGTACTTGTTGGGTTGGCGTATTTCAAGATTAGGATTTGTCACTCCGATTGTCGGAGAGGTATCTCTGGGCCCACTCAGTAATGCACATCACTACAAGCCTTGCAAGCATTGTAACTAATGAGTTAGTTGCGGGATGATGTATTACAGAACGAGTAAAGAGACTTGCCGGTAACGAGATTGAACTAGGTATTGAGATACCGACGATCGAATCTCACGCAAGTAACATACCGATGACAAAGGGAACAACGTATGTTGTTATGCGGTCTGACCGATAAAGATCTTCGTACAATATGTGGGAGCCAATATGAGCATCTAGGTTTCGCTATTGGTTATTGACCGGAGACTTGTCTCGGTCAAGTCTACATAGTTCTCGAACCCGTAGGGTCCGCACGCTTAAAGTTCGATGACGGTTATATTATGAGTTTATGTGTTTTGATGTACCGAAGGTAGTTCGGAGTCCCGGATGAGATCGGGGACATGACGAGGAGTCTCGAAATGGCCGAGACGTAAAGATCGATATATTGGACGACTATATTCGGACTTCAGAAAGGTTCCGAGTGATTCGGGTATTTATCGGAGTACCGGAGAGTTACGGGAATTCGCCGGGGAGAAGTATTGGGCCTTATTGGGCCATACGGGAATAGAGGAGAGAGGCCAAAAGGAAGGAGGCGCGCACCCCCCCTCTGGTCCGAATTGGACAAGGGGTGGAGCCCCCTTTTCCTTCTCCCTGTCCCCCTCTTTCCTTCTCTCCTACTCCAACAAGGAAAGGAGGAGTCCTACTCCCGGTGGGAGTAGGACTCCCCCCTTGGCGCGCCCTCCTCCTTGACCGGCCGCCTCCCCCCTTGCTCCTTTACATACAGGGGCAGGGGGGCACCCCATAGACACAACAATTGATCTCTTGATCTCTTAGCCGTGTGCGGTGCCCCCATCCACCATAATCCACCTCGATAATATCGTAGCGGTGCTTAGGCGAAGCCCTGCGTCGGTAGAACATCATCATCGTCACCACGCCGTCGTGCTGACGGAACTCTCCCTCAAAGCTCGGCTGGATCGGAGTTCGAGGGACGTCATCGAGCTGGACGTGTGCTGAACTCGGAGGTGCCGTGCGTTCGGTACTTGATCGGTTGGATCGTGAAGACGCACTAGTAGGAAAAGGGGCTTTTACCCCGGTTCATAAGGGCCTTTAGTCCCGGTTCTGGAACCGGGACTAAAGGGTCGTTACTAATGCCCTAGACCTTTAGTCCCGGTTCTTACACGAACCGGGACTAAAGGCCGTCCACGTGGCCGGTGCGGGGAGCCCAGGCAGGAGGGCCTTTTGTCCCGGTTGGTGCCACCAACCGGGACCAATAGGCAGGGCCTTTTGTCCCGGTTGGTGTCACCAACCGGGACCAATAGGTATCCACGCGTCAGCAGCTGGCAGGAGCTGAGGTTTTTGTTTTTTTTGAAAGGGGGTGGTTTAGGGGTTTTGGGGGGTTAATTTAGGTGTTTCATATATTGTGTTAGCTAGCTAATTAATAGAGAGAAGTGTCCTCTCTTATCTCCGTGCTTGGTCGATGCTACGTACTATATACGTATGGAGAGGAGTAGACACGCTAGCTAGTAATCAAATGAAGGAAACAGAAGATCGTCATGAACATATGCATACAGAGAGAAGTGATATCAACCACCTCTCCTTCTCCGAGATATTGGTCGAACAACAAGTTCTCGTATATCTATCCGACACTACCGGCTACATATATACAATAATTATCTCTTACAATACAATCTCCTAATGAAATTGTAGGAACATAGGGTCCACATAGTATTCTCCGTTTTCAGCGATCACGTGGTCAAGGAAGAATGCCGCCAATTCCTCTTGAATTCCCCGCATACGATCTTCTGCTAGGAGTTCATCCCGCTTCCGAAACATCTAATTTGAAGAAGGGGGTCAATACATATATATATATATATATATATATATATATATATATATGAATAAATGAAACTCAACACAAATGATGGTAATAAAATAAAATTGTGAATATTATTGCTTACGCACTTCATATTGTTCTTCAGTGTAGCCCCGCTCACAGGTATGGTAGCGGATGGACTCGCAAACGTAGTATCCACAGTAATTATTCCCGGGTTCCTGCCACAACCACTTTACAAGAAATAGAGGTCAATCAAACTGATAAGCAAGCATGCTAAATGGTATTGATGAAACTAGCGCTTGAATCACTAGGAGATGCGCGGAACATGCTACTATAGTACTTACTTTCGGGTGATTAAATTGCAGCTTCTTCGGCAGTCCCGGAGCTTTTGAGGTGAATTTTCTCCAAACCCTGCCAGACAAAGAAAACAATTACTTGATATCAGGAAATGAACAAAGTTGCTGATATGGTGGATAATGATCGATTTAACTTACTTCTCGAGCATTTGAGTCATGTTCGCATAGTCCTCGGGATCTTTTCGTCTCGAGTCTAAGACGGTTACTACTCCCTGCTCAAGCTTAATCTCTAGGAGAATATAGTGGAAGCTGCGCATGCATGCATAAGTCATCAATTACATTACCATAACCTGGACTAATAAGGGAAACCGAATATGCACAAGACAGTAACACTCACTTGAAGTTGTAAGGAAAGAGTATTATATCTTTGTTTTGATTTAATACCAACGATTGTAGCAAGTTGGCCTCGGCTTCTTTGGGATGTTTTTCAACCGTATATGCATCTATGAGATTTGTGTTAATGAACCCAATATCACCGATTTGTCTTTTCTTCAATTCGGCGATCTTCAATCTGCATAATATAGTGAGGATAAGTATAAATACATGCAATGAAAGAGCTGACCTATATAGAGAGACTTAATGACAGAAGTAGTACTACTTACAGACAGTAGCAAGTGATCGTTGTTTTATCGAGGGCCTTTTGATTGTAAAACTGGAAGAAATCCTCAAATGGAACACTCAGCAGATCAATTCCAACGAGGTCATGCTCCGGTTTAACTCTCAGCGTCAAAGTATCCATCCCATCAGACTCTCTGCAGGTTTTCATGTACCAATCATGTAGTCTTCGCATCATCGTGCTTAGAGATCTTCATCTTTGACGAGAGGCTTCCCGTAATGGTATTTGTGTTCGTCCACCTCCATGATTTCATAATGTACATCGTCGGGCAGGTAATCTCCAAGATTGCTATAACCGGGCACCATACTCGGATCATGAGCGACGATGTCTTTTGACACCTTGAGCGGGGGGCACGATTGGTTCGCTTGTTCGCCGAGCTGGGCAATTTTTTTCCCAGCTCGTCGTTCTTTCATCCTTTTATCACTGACAGTACTTCCCGACCGCTCCGCTTCGGCATATGTCTTTGCAAGAACGCGCTCATAGTTGCCTCTCGGCGGAGACTTTGGTGGTTTTGTCAGGGCAGCCAGAGTGCGCTTTGCTTTCACCGGATCTACCTTCTCCTCCGGAGGTGGATGTTTCTTTGCTTTCACCCCTTCAAAGAAGTTCTTCACTTCGGCTCGCATGATCTTTGCGTTCTCCTCCTCGGTCCTCTCGTATGGTAACTTCTCTGGAGTCTTCAGAGCAGGACCGAATCTGTATTGCCTCCCGCCTCTGGCAGCTGTACTGCTAGACGCCGGCAGAGCAGACGGAGCGGCTGCGGCTGTCTTCTTTCCTTGCTTACGAGGCGGAGGAGAAGGACTACGACGCGCCGGAGCAGCCGCAGCGGCGGCGGGTCTCTTCCGCCCTTGCTGACGAGGCGGAGAAGGAGGAGGCTGGCTGCTCTGGCGCGCCGGCGCTGGCGGAGAAGGAGGCGGAGTGCCGCCATGCGCCGGAGAAGGAGGCTGAGTGCCCTGATCACTCGCCGGAGGAGGAGGCGGAGTGCCCTTACTCGCCGGAGCCGTCCATTTCGGAAGCTTGATGAGCTCCTTCCGCCATAGGCACGGAGTCTTCAGAGCTAAACCCAGCCGAGTCTCCCCTTCACCGGTAGGGTGGTCAAGCTGGAGGTCCTCAAATCCCTCCGTTATTTCATCCACCATCACCCTAGCATATCCTTCTGGAATCGGCCGGCAGTGGTAGGATGCGCCGGGTTCAGTAGGTAAAACAGAGCCAACAGCCGCCTTGACTTTGAAGTTCTGCCATTCCGCCATAAGGTGGCAATGTTGAGACTCCGTGATAGCATCCACGGGGTAGCTAGCAGGAGCCGCATGCTCCAGCTGAAGCTGCTCGGTGGAAGCCACGCTGCTTCTCCGCTGAGATGGCGGTGTAGCTTCGGGGGCAGTTTCGGCATCTCGATTGCCGTCTCGTTCCTCTAGCGCTTGAACCCTTTCGTGCAGATTCTGAATTTGGATCTGCTCCACTTTTTTCCTCCTCTCCTGGGTTTTGTAACCGCCCACGTCCGGAAAACCAGCCTTCCACGGAACGGAGCCTGGCGTGCCTCGTGTCCGTCCAGGGTTCTCAGGATTCCCGAGGGCCATTGTGAGCTCGTCGTTCTCTCTGTCTGGAACGAACGTCCCTTGCTGCGCTGCATCGATATAGTGCTTAAGCTTCTTGACGGGTATTGCAAGTTGCTCGTCCGTCCAACGACACCTCCCTGATACAGGGTCCAAGGTTCCGCCAGCCCCGAAGAACCAAGTCCGGCAATGGTCTGGCCAGTTCATTGTCTCTGGTTCGATCCCTTTATCAAGCAGATCCCTCTCAGACTTGGCCCACTTAGGCCGGGCTTTGAGGTAGCCACCTGACCCCGTGCGATGGTGAAGCTTCTTCTTCGCAACATTCTTCTTGTTTGTCGCTGACATCTTCTTACTCTTTTCCGATGTCTTGTGGGCCACAAATGCGGGCCAGTGATCTCTGATCTTCTCATACCGGCCGACGAATTCTGGTGTCTCTTCTTTGTCGACAAACGTTTTCAGCTCATTCTTCCACCTCTTGAATAGGTCTGCCATCTTCTTAAGAGCATGAGACTTGATTAATTGCTCTATAACTGGCTTCTCCGGATCCTCCTCTGGCGGTAGGGTGAAATTTGCCTTCAGCTCAGTCCAAAGATCATCTTTCTGCATATCATTGACATAAGACACCTCAGGGTCTTCCTTCTTACGCTTATACCATTGGTGGATGCTGACCGGGATCTTGTCCCTAACTAGAACCCCGCACTGAGCAGCAAAAGCATCCTTTGTCCGGAGGGGTTCAATCGGTTGGCCGTCGCGCGCGATTGCTGTGATCTCAAACCTTTCATCCGAGCGCAACTTTCTCTTCGGGCCTCGTCTCTTTACCGAAGTTGTGCTCGATCCGGAGGGCTAGAAAAAAGAAGAAAGACGAGTGTTAATTAATATGTGTACATACCAAAACAATGAATGCATCAATTAGCTAGTCAGCACAGGCTTAACTAATATATTTACCTGGCCGGACTCTGTTCGGTCACCGGAGCCGTCACCACGGGCTCCTTCTTGCACCAGCATTGGGTCACCGGAGCCATCATAATCATGTCTTTCCTCCTCCACTCTTCGATCACCATAGCCTGCTTCTTCACCCTGTTCTTCAAGACCATCATTGCCATTAAGATATGACAAGATATCACCTCCGGCTAAGATTATGTCCCCCAACACCACTTCTGCTTGCTCATCTCGTCCGTGCTCCATTGTTTCTGCAAATATTACAACATGGCAATTATTACACAATCATGACAGCAGGTGGATATATTAGTGCAAACGTAGACCTAGCTTATTCCGGGTTTGGGGTGGCCTAGGCAATGCTTCAAGGGTAGGGGCGCGGCGGGAGGGGGTAGGAGACCGACATCGTTTTTTTCTAGGGTTTGGGTGTCCTCGAGAGTTTTGGTCGAGCGAGAGGGCCGAGGGGTGCTCCCGTGGTATAAGTTATCACGGTCGAGAGGGGGTATACATATCGACCGTCCATCATGTCGAAGTTATCTGGGAGGGAGTTATATATATCGACAACGACGACATACATACACGGGAAAATAATGTTATCGGGGAGGGGGTATATCGACCCCCCCACGTGTTGAAGTTATCGGGAGGGGGTTATATCGACAACGACGACATACATACACGGGAAAATAATGTTATCGAGGAGGGGGTATATCGACCCCCCCTCGTGTTGAAGTTATCCCCCCTCATGTTGAAGTTATCGGGAGGCGGTAATATCGACAACGACGACATACATACACGGGAAAATAATGTTATCGGGGAGGGGGTATATCGACCCCCCCCCCCACGTGTTGAAGTTATCAGGAGGGGGTTATATCGACAACGACGACATATATACACGGGAAAATAATGTTATCGGGGAGGGGGTATATCGACCCCCCCCCCTCGTGTTGAAGTTATCCCCCCTCGTGTTGAAGTTATCGGGAGGGGTATATATCGACGACGACAGACCCGATAAAACATAAGAAAACGAATAAGAAATAAAAAGAGGAGAAGAAGAAAGGAATAGAGGAGAGGATTGAAGAAAAAGAAGAAGAAAAAAAAGAGGAGAAGAAGAAAGGAATAGAGGAGAAGAAGAAAAAATAGAAAATATTCTATTTTTTCTTCTTCTCCTCTTCTTTTTCTTCTTTTTTCCTCTTCTTATTTATTTCTCCTCTTCTTCCTCTCCTCTTCTTCTTTCTTTCCTCTTCTTATTTTCTTCTTTCCTATCCTTCTTTTTCTTCTTCTTCCCTTCCTAGCAAGATATATAAAACTTTTCTAAAATTGTAACTTTTGCATATATAAAACTTTTCCATGGATCATCATTTCTCATATATATCGAATATATATCCATTGTCATATATAAAAACTTTCTATATATGAACAAAAAACTTTCTATGAACAAAAAAACATTTTTGACATATATATTCATACATTTTGAACATCTACATACATACAATTTTTTTTGTTCACATATACATTATAGCCACATACACATATACATCACATATGAACAAAAAAATTAAACTAATAAAAATAGAAAAACATATAGCCACATACATACACATATACATTATATATATATGATCAAAAAACAATTAAACTAATAAAAAAACAGAGCCGGGCGGCGAGGGCGCCGGCGCGCGGGGGCGGGACGGGGCGGGGGCGGCGAGGGCGCCGGCGAGCACGCGCGGGCCGGGCAGGGGGCTCGGGGCGCCGAGGCGGCGCGCGCGAGCAGGGGAGCACGAGGCGGGGCGGCGCGTGGGGGCAGGGCGACGGCGACGAGCACCGGGCGGCGACCCGTCGAGGCAAGGGTGCGGGGCGACGGCGACGAGGAGCGGGCGGCGACGGCGAGCACGGGCAGCCTGGCGGGGTCGGGGGCAACTGGCGAGGGATCTGAAAATTTCCCAAGTATTGCATTATATAGGCACACCTTTGGTCCCGGTTGGTGGCACCAACCGGGACCAATGCCACCCTTTAGTCCCGGTTGGTGCCATCAACCGGGACCAAAGGTCCCTTTTCAGCAGCGCAAAGGGCGGGAATCGGCGGCCTTTGGTCCCGGTTTGTGGCACCAACCGGGACTAAAGGGGGGGCATTGGTCCCGGTTGGTGCCACGAACCGGTACCAATGCACCCCTTTAGTCCCGGTTGGTGGCACCAACCGGGACCAAAGGCCTCTTGCTGCCCGCGTCGCGGCCAAAAATTTAGTCCCACCTCGCTAGTTGAGTGGGGCTCGGAGTGGCTTATAAGCCCCGCTGCGGCTGCTGTCTCGAACTCCTCTCTATAACAGGCTTCTGGGCCTAACTTTGGCCCGCTGCCCGTTGAGCCCTCTAGCCCTTCTGGGCCTGTATTTGCAAACCCGAGGGTTGAAGGGCCCAGCGGCGCGCCGAGGCTGCGCGCGCGAGCAGGGGAGCACGAGGCGGGGCGGCGCGTGGGGGCAGGGCGACGGCGACGAGCACCGGGCGGCGACCCGTCGAGGCAAGGGCGCGGGGCGACGGCGACGAGGAGCGGGCGGCGACGGCGAGCACGGGCAGCCTGGCGGTGTCAGGGGCAACTGGCGAGGTATCTCAAAAATTTCCTAAGTGTGGACTTATATAGCAAAGCCTTTAGTCCGGGTTCGTGGCACCAACCGGGACTAAAGGTGGGCATTAGTCCCGGTTGGTGCCACCAACCGGGACCAAAGGCCCCTTTTCAGCAGCCCAAAGGGTGGGAAGCGGCGGCCTTTGGTCCCGGTTGGTGGCACCAACCAGGACTAAAGGGGGGGCATTGGTCCCGGTTGGTGGCACCAACCGGGACCAAAGGCCTTGCGTTGCCCGCGGCCAAAAGTTTAGTCTCACCTCGCTAGTTGAGAGGGGCTCGGAGTGGTTTATAAGCCCCACTGCGGCTGCCCTCTCGAGCTCCTCTCAAATGCAGGCTTCCGGGCCTAATGTCACACTGTGCTGTCTGTTGGCCTATTGGGCCTTCTGCGGGCCTGAATCCTGGCCCAGGTTGGGTTTCTAGTCGTATTCAGGCCGTGGTGACCCAATAGGTGGCAGTTTTTTTAATTTTTTTTCCAGTTTTTTGGTTCTGTTTTTTGCATTATTTATTTTCTTTTGTTTTTTGCTTTATTTTTTAATTCTTTTTGCTTTTAGGTCAGCAAAATTATAAACTGTCTGTTAGTGCCATTAGTTTTAGAAAACATATAAACTTTCTATTAGTGCCATTAGTTCTTTATGAAAATTCTTTTTGCTGTATTTAGTTTTTTTATTTTCTTTTTTGCTATATTTATTTTGTTTTGTTTCTACTTACAACAAAAAACTTATTTATTTTATTTTATTTTGTTTCGAATTACTTATTTATTTTACTTTATGATAATTCTTTCTGCTATTAAAGTTTCTATCAAAAAAAGTTCTTTATGAAAATTCTTTTTGCTTTTAATGATTAAAAATAAAAAAGAGGCGCAATGCGCGTTGATTTGCTTCAAGCCTTTCGGAATAGTGTAGACTGCACTGCACATAGCTCGATGCAGTCTACCTTATTCCTCAAGGCTTGAAGCTAAGCAACGTGAGCATTGCGCCTCTTCTTCATCGTCTCTGCACTCAGGGCTTATAAACCGCTCCTAGTGCCTCTCAGCTAGCGAGGTGGACTAAAAAACTGCTTAGCTAGTAAGAAACTCTAGTACCGGTTCGTGCCACGAACAGGTACTAAAGGTGCTCGTGGGGCCACAGCCTCATTAGTACCGGTTCGTGGCACCAACAGGGACCAAAGGGTGGAATTGGTCCCGGTTTGTGCCACCAACCGGACCAATGGCCTTGCACAGCGGCGTGGTGGTGAGTTTAGTTCCACCTCGCTAGCTAAGAGAGAGTCGCACCTGTTTATAAGGTGCGGTGCGCCTGAGCTGTCGAGCTCCTCTCTAAAGCAGGCTTACGGGCCTAACCTCTCTGTACATGCCTGTGGGCCTATTGGGCCTTCTGTGGGCCTGAATCCTGGCCCATGGATGGGTTTCTAATCGTATTCAGGCCGTGGTGGCCCAGTAGGTGGCATAATTTTTAATTTTTGGCCTGTTATTTTTCATGCATTTACTAATTATTTTGAGCTATAAGACCCTAAAATTGAAAAGCATTTCAAATGAACTCTGAAAAGGTTGAAAGTTGGCATGGTATCATCGTTTCATCCACATAGCATGTGCAAGAAAGTTGAGAGGGTTACGGCAAAAACTAGATGCACTTCTTGTACAAAACGGACAATGGTATCATACTCGTCTATTACAAAGTTGGCATGGTATCATCATAATAGTTGCGGGAGAAAGTCTTCACTTTTTCTTCGCTTGTGTCATTTGCTTATTGCGCCGTAACCATGGATAATCTTCATCGTTTATCAGGATGCTTGGGTCAGCCTTGACTTTGAAGGGAGGAATTTCATGAAACTTTTCATAATCTTCAGACATGTCTGTCTTGCCCTCCACTCCCACAATGTCCCTTTTTCCTGAAAGAACTATGTGCCGCTTTGGCTCATCGTATGATGTATTCGCTTCCTTATCTTTTCTTTTCCTCGGTCTGGTAGACATGTCCTTCACATAGATAACCTGTGCCACATCATTGGCTAGGACGAACGGTTCGTCAGTGTACCCAAGATTGTTCAGATCCACTGTTGTCATTCCGTACTGTGGGTCTACCTGTACCCCGCCTCCTGACAGATTGACCCATTTGCACTTAAACAAAGGGACCTTAAAATCATGTCCGTAGTCAAGTTCCCATATGTCCATTATGTAACCATAATATGTGTCCTTTCCCCTCTCGGTTGCTGCATCAAAGCGGACACCGCTGTTTTGGTTGGTGCTCTTTTGATCTTGGGCGATCGTGTAAAATGTATTCCCATTTATCTCGTATCCTTTGTAAGTCAATACAGTCGAAGATGGTCCCCTAGACAACGAGTACAACTCATCACAAACAGTGGTGTCACCTCTGAGACGTGTTTCCAACCAACTGCTGAAAGTCCTGATGTGTTCACATGTAATCCAGTCGTCACACTGCTCCGGGTGTTTGGAGCGCAGACTGTTCTTGTGTTCATCGACATACGGGGTCACCAAGGTAGAGTTCTGTAGAACTGTGTAGTGTGCTTTAGACCAAGAATATCCGTCCCTGCATATTATTGAGTCCCCCCTCCAAGCGTGCCTTTTCCAGTCAGTCTCCTCTCATACCGCGATTTAGGGAGACCTATCTTCTTAAGGCCGGGAATGAAGTCAACACAAAACCCAATGACATCCTCTGTTTGATGGCCCATGGAGATGCTTCCTTCTGGCCTAGCGCGGTTACGGACATATTTCTTTAGGACTCCCATGAACCTCTCAAAGGGGAACAGATTGTGTAGAAATACGGGCCCCAGAATGACAATCTCGTCGACTAGATGAACTAGGACGTGCGTCATGATATTGAAGAAGGATGGTGGGAACACCAACTCGAAACTGACAAGACATTGCGCCACATCACTCCTTAGCCTTGGTATGATTTCTGGATCGATCACCTTCTGAGAGATTGCATTGAGGAATGCACATAGCTTCACAATGGCTAATCGGACGTTTTCCGGTAGAAGCCCCCTCAATGCAACCGGAAGCAGTTGCGTCATAATCACGTGGCAGTCATGAGACTTTAGGTTCTGGAACTTTTTCTCTGGCATATTTATTATTCCCTTTATATTCGACGAGAAGCCAGTCGGGACCTTCATACTGAGCAGGCATTCAAAGAAGATTTCTTTCTCTTCTTTCGTAAGAGCGTAGCTGGCAGGACCTTCATACTGCTTCGGAGGCATGCCGTCTTTTTCGTGCAAACGTTGCAGGTCCTCCCGTGCCTCAGGTGTATCTTTTGTCTTCCCATACACGCCCAAGAAGCCTAGCAGGTTCACGCAAAGGTTCTTCGTCACGTGCATCACGTCGATTGAAGAGCGGACCTCTAGCTCTTTCCAGTAGGGTAGCTTCCCCCGTTGCAACATCACCGTATTCAGGGGGCACATAGTTGTCATCGTCCTCTTCTTCTTCGCCGTCTTCCATCATAACCCCTATTTCTCCGTGCCTCATCCAAACATTATAGTGTGGCATGAAACCCTTGTAAAGCAGGTGGGTGTGAAGGATTTTCCGGTCAGAGTAAGACTTCGTATTCCCACATATAGGGCATGGACAACACATAAAACCATTCTGCTTGTTTGCCTCAGCCACTTCGAGAAAATCATGCACGCCCTTAATGTACTCGGAGGTGTGTCTGTCACCGTACATCCATTGCCGGTTTATCTGCGTGCATTATATATAATTAAGTGTGTCAAAAACCATTACAGAACATCATGAATAGATAATTAAGTGACCAAATTAATAGAAGTTCATCATCACATTAGAACCAAAGTAGATACATAGTTCTCATCTAACAACATATATATAGCTCTCCAGAGCATCTAATTAATTAAACCATACATTGAAACTATGTAAAACATTTCAATGCGAAAACAAATGCGATCATAATCGCAACCAAGGTAACAATTGATCCAACGGCATAATGATACCAAGCCTCGGTATGAATGGCATATTTTCTAATCTTTCTAATCTTCAAGCGCATTGCATCCATCTTGATCTTGTGATCATCAACGACATCCGCAACATGCAACTCCAATATCATCTTCTCCTCCTCAATTTTTTTTATTTTTTCCTTCAAGTAATTGTTTTCTTCTTCAACTAAATTTAACCTCTCGACAATAGGGTCGGTTAGAATTTCCGGTTCAACCACCTCCTAGATAAATAAAATCTATGTCACGTTGGACGGTATATTTGTCATAAACAATAAATGAACCAAATAGTTATAAAAAGATAATATATACCACATCCGAATCATAGACAGGACGAGGGCCGACGGGGGCGGATACCAAAACCATCGCACTATGTAATAAGAAGGAATAATAAAAGTAACAAAATTAGACAAGTAACTATCTAAAGTAAGAATTTTTTCCTTTCAGAAAGAAGATAAGAACAAGAGGCTCACCACGGTGGTGCTGGCGACGAGATCGGCGCGGGCGATCGACGGCGGTGAAGACGGGGACGGGACGTGACGGACCGCTAAACCTAGACAAATCTCGGGGAAAATGGAGTTCGGAGGTCGAGTTTCGAGAGGACAAAGATTAACTAGTGTGGCTCAGACATTTCATCGAACACCTCATGTGCATAGGAGGTGAGCTAGAGCTCCCAAATGCCCTCCCCTCGCCGGCCAGAAAAAACAGAGCACTCTGGAGTGCTCTGCTGTGGCGATGGGGTATATATAGGGAACTCATTGGTCCCGGTTGGTGGCACCAACCGGGACTAAAGGCCTTTGGTCCCGGTTGGTGCCACGAACTGGGACCAATGCCCCCTTTAGTCCCGGTTGGTGGCACCAACCGGGACCAAAGGCCTTGTGCTGGAACTGGCGCGGTGCCGTGGGATGTTTAGTCCCACCTCGCTAGCCGAGAGGCTTCGACAGTGGTTTATAAGCGTAGCTGCGCTGACCACTTCGAGCTCCTCTCAAATGCAGGCTTACGGGCCTATTCTGTCACTATTTGCCTATGAGCCTACTGGGCCTTTTGCGGGCCTGAATCCTGCCCCATGGATGGGTTTCTAGTCGTATTCAGGCCGTGGTGGCCCAGCAGGTGGCATAATTTTTTTCCTCTGTTTTTTTCTCTTTTGCTTTATTTGTTTTGTTTTGTTTCTACTTACAACAAAAAACTTATTTATTTTATTTCTAATTACTTATGTATTTTACTTTAATTATTTTATTTATATTTATTTTACTGTTGCTATTTTTATTTATTTTACTGCTGCTATTTTTATTTATTTTACTGCTGCTATTTTTACTTAATTTATTAAGGTTTATTTATTGTAGTTACTATAGTTTATTTTATTTTATTTTATTAAGGTTTATTTAGTTTTATTTATTTTATTAAGGTTTATTTATTTTATAAATATAAAAAAATGAACATAGATGCGCTTATAGAGAAAATTAAACCTAAATTCACAGTAAATTTCAATTTACTGTGAATTTAGGTGAAATTCCTTGTATAAGGGCATCTATTTTCACTTTAAGAGAAGCTCAACAAGGCATAGAGGGACGGGCTTATAAACTGGTGTGAGCGCCCTTCGGTTGGTGAGGTGGGACTAAATACTGGCCGCAACTAGGACCAGCCCTTTAGTCCCGGTTTGTGGTATGAACCGGGACTAAAGGGTGGTGGGCCAGGAGCATGGCCCATTGGTCCCGGTTTGTCCCACCAACCGGGACCAAAGGGTCCGGACGAACCGGGACCAATGCCCCCACGAGGCCCGGCAGGCCCCTGGCCGCACGAACCGGGACCAATGCTCACATTAGTCCCGGTTCGTGACTGAACCGGGGCTAATGTGAAAACTGCCCTGTGACCTAAGCCATGTTTTCTACTAGTGACGTACGACTACATCAACCGCGTTGTGCTAACGCTTCCACTTTCGGTCTACGAGGGTACGTGGACAACAGTCTCCCCTCTCGTTGCTATGCATCACCATGATCCTGTGTGTGCATAGGAAATTTTTGAAATTACTACGTTCCCCAACAGTGGCATCCGAGCCTGGTTTTATGCGTTGATGTTACATGCACGAGTAGAACACAAGTGAGTTGTGGGCGATATAAGTCATACTGCTTACCAGCATGTCATACTTTGGTTCGGCGGTATTGTTGGATGAAGCGGCCCGGACCGACATTACGCGTACGCTTACGCGAGACTGGTTCTTCCGACGTGCTTTGCACAGAGGTGGCTGGCGGGTGTCAGTTTCTCCAACTTTAGTTGAACCGAGTGTGGCTACGCCCGATCCTTGCAAAGGTTAAAACAAGACCAACTTGACAAACTATCGTTGTGGTTTTGATGCGTAGGTGAGAACGGTTCTTGCTAAGCCCGTAGCAGCCACGTAAAACTTGCAACAACAAAGTAGAGGACGTCTAACTTGTTTTTGCAGGGCATGTTGATGTGATATGGTCAAGACATGATGCTAAATTTTATTGTATGAGATGACCATATTTTGTAACCGAGTTATCGGCAACTGGCAGGAGCCATATGGCTGTCGCTTTATTGTATACAATGCAATCGCCCTGTAATGCTTTACTTTATCACTAAGCGGTAGCGATAGTCATAGAAGCAATAGTTGGCGAGACGACAACGATACTACGATGGAGATCAAGGTGTCGCGCCGGTGACGATGGTGATCATGACGGTGCTTCGGAGATGGAGATCACAAGCACAAGATGATGATGGCCATATCATATCACTTATATTGATTGCATGTGATGTTTATCTTTTATGCATCTTATCTTGCTTTGATTGACGGTAGCATTATAAGATGATCCCTCACTAAATTATCAAAGTATAAGTGTTCTCCCTGAGTATGCACCGTTGCGAAAGTTCTTCGTGCTGAGACACCACGTGATGATCGGGTGTGATAGGCTCTACGTTCAAATACAACGGGTGCAAAATAGTTACACACGCGGAATACTCAGGTTAAGCTTGACGAGCCTAGCATATAACAGATATGGCCTCGGAACACGGAAACCGAAAGGTCGAGCGTGAATCATATAGTAGATATGATCAACATAGTGATGTTCACCGTTGAAACTACTCCATCTCACGTGATGATCAGACATGGTTTAGTTGATATGGATCACGTGATCACTTAGAGGATTAGAGGGATGTCTATCTAAGTGGGAGTTCTTAAGTAATATGATTAATTGAACTTAAATTTATCATGAACTTAGTCCTGATAGTATTTTTGCAAATTATGTTGTAGATCAATAGCTCGCGTTGTTGCTTCCCTGTGTTTATTTTCATATGTTCCTAGAGAAAAATTATGTTGAAAGATGTTAGTAGCAAAGATGCGGATTGGATCCGTGATCTGAGGATTATCCTCATTGCTGCACAGAAGAATTATGTCCTTGATGCACCGCTAGGTGACAGACCTATTGCAGGAGCAGATGCAGACGTTATGAACTTTTGGCTAGCTGAATATGATGACTACTTGATAGTTTAGTGCACCATGCTTAACGGCTTAGAATCGGGCTTCAAAGACGTTTTGAACGTCATGGACCATATGAGATGTTCCAGGAGTTGAAGTTAATATTTCAAGCAAATACCCGAGTTGAGAGATATGAAGTCTCCAACAAGTTCTATAGCTAAAACATGGAGGAGAATAGCTCAAGCAGTGAGCATGTGCTCAGATTGTCTGGGTACTACAATCGCTTGAATCAAGTGGGAGTTAATCTTCCAGATAAAATAGTGATTGACAGAATTCTCTAGTCACCATCACCAAGTTAGTAGAACTTCGTGATGAACTATAGTATGTAAGGGATGACGAAAGTAATTCCCGAGCTCTTCGCGATGCTGAAATCGACGAAGGTAGAAATCAAGAAAGAGCATCAAGTGTTGATGGTTAACAAGACCACTAGTTTCAAGAAAAGGGCAAAGGGATAGAAGGGGAACTTCAAGAAGAACGGCAAGCAAGTTGCTACTCAAGTGAAGAAGCCCAAGTCTGTACCTAAGCCTGAGACTAAGTGCTTCTACTGCAAAGGGACTGGTCACTGGAAGCGGAACTGCCCCAAGTATTTGGCGGATAAGAAGGATGGCAAAGTGAACAAAGGTATGTTTGATATACAAATTATTGATGTGTATTTTACTACTGTTCGTAGCAACCCCTCGGTATTTGATACTGGTTCAGTTGCTAAGAGTAGTAACTCGAAAAGGGAGTTGCAGAATGAACAGAGAGTAGTTAAGGGTAAAGTGATGATGTGTGTTGGAAGTGGTTCCAAGATTGATATGATCATCATCGCACGCTCCCTACACTTTCGGGATTAGTGTTGAACCTAAATAAGTGTTATTTGGTGTTTGCGTTGAGCATGAATATGATTTGATCATGTTTATTGCAATACGGCTATTCATTTAAGTTAGAGAATAATTGTTGTTCTGTTTACATGAATAAAACCTTATATGGTTACACACCCAATGAAAATGGTTCGTTGGATCTCGATCGTAGTGATACACATATTCATAATATTGAAGCCAAAAGATGCAAAGTTAATAATGATAGTGCAACTTATTTGTGGCATTGCCATTTAGGTCATATTGGTGTAAAGCGCATGAAGAAACTCCATGCAGATGGGCTTTTGGAATCACTTGATTATGAATCACTTGATACTTGCGAACCATGCCTTATGGGCAAAATGACTAAGACTCCGTTCTCCGGAACAATGGAGCGAGCAACTGACTTATTGGAAATAATACATACTGATGTATGCGATCCGATGAGTGTTGAGGCTCGCGGCGGGTATCGTTATTTTCTGACCTTCACAGATGATTTGAGTAGATATGGGTATATCTACTTGATGAAACATAAGTCTGAAACATTTGAAAAGTTTAAAGAATTTCAGAGTGAAGTGGAAAATCATCGTGACAAGAAAATAAGGTTTCTACGATCTAATCGCGGAGACAAATATTTGAGTTACGAATTTGGTCTTCAATTAAAACAAAGTGGAATAGTTTCACAAATTTGTGCCACCTGGAACACCACAGCATAATGGTGTGTCCGAACGTCATAACCGTACTTTATTGGATATAGTGCAATCTATGATGTTTCTTACCGATTTACCACTATAGTTTTGGGGTTATGCATTAGAGACAGCTGCATTCACGTAAAAAGAAGGGCACCATCTAAATCCGTTTGAGACGACACCGTATGAACTGTGGTTTGGCAAGAAATCAAAGTTGTCATTTCTTAAAGTTTGGGGTTGTGATGCTTATATGAAAAAGTTTCATCCTGATAAGCTCAAACCCAAATCGGAGAAATATGTCTTCATAGGATACCCAAAGGAGACTGTTGGGTACACCTTCTATCACAGATCTGAAGGCAAGACATTCGTTGCTAAGAATGGATCCTTTCTAGAGAAGGAGTTTCTCTCGAAAGAAGTGAGTGGGAGGAAAGTAGAACTTGATGAGGTAACTGTACCTGCTCCCTTATTGGAAAGTAGTTCATCACAGAAATCTGTTCCTGTGACTCCTACACCAATTAGTGAGGAAACTAATGATGATGATCATGTAACTTCAGATCAAGTTACTACCGAACCTCGTAGGTCAACCAGAATGAAATCCGCACCAGAGTGGTACGGTAATCCAGTTCTGGAGGTCATGTTACTTGACCATGACGAACCTACGAACTATGAGGAAGCGATGATGAGCCCAGATTCCGCAAAATGGCTTGAGGCCATGAAATCTGAGATGGGATCCATGTATGAGAACAAAGTGTGGACTTTGGTTGACTTGCCCGGTGATCGGCAAGCCATAGAAAATAAATGGATCTTCAAGAGGAAGACGGACGCTGATAGTAGTGTTACTATCTACAAAGCTAGAATTGTCGCAAAAAGGTTTTCGACAAGTTCAAGGTGTTGACTACGATGAGAGTTTCTCACTCGTATCTATGCTTAAGTCTGTCCGAATCATGTTAGCAATTGCCGCATTTTATGAAATCTGGCAAATGGATAAACAAAACTGCATTCCTTAATGGATTTATTAAAGAAGAGTTGTATATGATGCAACCAAAAGGTTTTGTCAATCCTAAAGGTGCTAACAAAATATGCAAGCTCCAGCGATCCATCTATGGACTGGTGCAAGCATCTCGGAGTTGGAATATACGCTTTGATAAGTTGATCAAAGGATATAGTTTTATACAGACTTGCGGTGAAGCCTGTATTTACAAGAAAGTGAGTGGGAGCACTACAGCATTTCTGATAAGTATATGTGAATGACATATTGTTGATCGGAAATAATGTAGAATTATTCTGCAAAGCATAAAGGAGTGTTTGAAAGGAGTTTTTCAAAGAAAGACCTCGGTGAAGCTGCTTACATATTGAGCATCAAGATCTATAGAGATAGATCAAGACGCTTGATAAGTTTTTTCAATGAGTACATACCTTAACAAGATTTTGAAGTAGTTCAAAATGGAACAGTCAAAGAAAGAGTTCTTGCCTGTGTTACAAGGTGTGAAATTGAGTAAGACTCAAAGCCCGACCACGGCAGAAGATAGAAAGAGAATGAAAGTCATTCCCTATGCCTCGGCCATAGGTTCTATAAAGTATGCCATGCTGTGTACCAATCTATTGTATACCCTACACTGATTTTGGCAAGGGAGTACAATAGTGATCTAGGAGTAGATCACTGGACAGCGGTCAAAATTATCCTTAGTGGAATAAGGATATGTTTCTCGATTATGGAAGTGACAAAAGGTTCGTCGTAAAGGGTTACGTCGATGCAAGTTTTGACACTAATCTAGATGACTCTAAGTCTCGGTCTAGATACATATTGAAAGTGGGAGCAATTAGCTAGAGTAGCTCCGTGCAGAGCATTGTAGACATAGAAATTTGCAAAATACTTACGGATCTGAATGTGACAGACCCGTTGACTAAAATTATCTCACAAGCAAAACATGATCACACCTTAGTACTCTTTGGGTGTTAATCACATAGCGATGTGAACTAGATTATTGACTCTAGTAAACCCTTTGGGTGTTGGTCACATGACGATGTGAACTATGGGTGTTAATCACATGGTGATGTGAACTATTGATGTTAAATCACATGGCGATGTGAACTAGATTATTGACTCTAGTGCAAGTGGGAGACTGAAGGAAATATGCCCTAGAGGCAATAATAAAGTTATTATTTATTTCCTTATATCATGATAAATGTTTATTATTCATGCTAGAATTGTATTAACCGGAAACATGATACATGTGTGAATACATAGACAAACAGAGTGTCACTAGTATGCCTCTACTTGACTAGCTCGTTGATCAAAGATGGTTATGTTTCCTAGCCATAGACATGAGTTGTCATTTGATTAACGGGATCATATCATTAGGAGAATGATGTGATTGACTTGACCCATTCCGTTAGCTTAGCACACGATCGTTTAGTATTCTGCTATTGCTTTCTTCATGACTTATACATGTTCCTATGACTATGAGATTATGCAACTCCCGTTTACCGGAGGAACACTTTGTGTGCTACCAAACGTCACAACGTAACTGGGTGATTATAAAGGTGCTCTACAGGTTCCAAAGGTACTTGTTGGGTTGGCGTATTTCGAGATTAGGATTTGTCACTCCGATTGTCGGAGAGGTATCTCTGGGCCCACTTAGTAATGCACATCACTATAAGCCTTGCAAGCATTGTAACTAATGAGTTAGTTGCGGGATGATGTATTACAGAACGAGTAAAGAGACTTGCCGGTAACGAGATTGAACTAGATATTGAGATACCGACGACCGAATCTCAGGCAAGTAACATACCGATGACAAAGGGAACAACGTATGTTGTTATGCGGTCTGACCGATAAAGATCTTCGTACAATATGTGGGAGCCAATATGAGCATCCAGGTTCCGCTATTGGTTATTGACCGGAGACGTGTCTCGGTCATGTCTACATAGTTCTCGAACCCGTAGGGTCCGCATGCTTAAAGTTCGTTGACGGTTATATTATGAGTTTATGTGTTTTGATGTACCGAAGGTAGTTCGGAGTCCCGGATTAGATCGGGGACATGATGAGGAGTCTCGAAATGGCCGAGACGTAAAGATCGATATATTGGACGACTATATTCGGACTTCGGAAAGGTTCCGAGTGATTCGGGTATTTATCGGAGTACCGGAGAGTTACGGGAATTCGCCGGGGAGAAGTATTGGGCCTTATTGGGCCATACGGGAATAGAGGAGAGAGGCCAAAAGGAAGGAGGCGCGCACCCCCCCCCTCTGGTCCGAATTGGACAAGGGGTGCAGCCCCCTTTTCCTTCTCCCTCTCCCCCTCTTTCCCTCTCTCCTACTCCAACAAGGAAAGGAGGAGTCCTACTCCCGGTGGGAGTAGGACTCCCCCCTTGTCGCGCCCTCCTCCTTGACCTGCCGCCTCCCCCCTTGCTCCTTTATATACGGGGGCAGGGGGGCACCCCATAGACACAACAATTGATCTCTTGATCTCTTAGCCGTGTGCGGTGCCCCCATCCACCATAATCCACCTCGATAATATCGTAGCGGTGCTTAGGCGAAGCCCTGCGTCGGTAGAACATCATCATCGTCACCACGCCGTCGTGCTGACGGAACTCTCCCTCAAAGCTCGGCTGGATCGGAGTTCGAGGGACGTCATCGAGCTGAACGTGTGCTGAACTCGGAGGTGCCGTGCGTTCGGTACTTGATCGGTCGGATCGTGAAGACGTACGACTACATCAACCGCGTTGTGCTAACGCTTCCGCTTCGGTCTACGAGGATACGTGGACAACACTCTCCCCTCTCGTTACTATGCATCACCATGATCCTGTGTGTGCGTAGGAAATTTTTGAAATTACTACGTTCCCCAACAGCTGATAATGCGTCATACATATGCCGTACTAAAATTGTTGTATGTGTAGCACAACTCCTCCAACTATGGGCAGTGAGGATGCCAAGAAGATGCAACCACCAAAGTAAAATCAAAACAATTATGTGTGGATGTACACAGGGGCGAAGCCACGAAAAAAGTCATTGGTATCAACATGAACAAGTAGCACTAATGTATCCCCTAAAAAGCAGCAATACTATATGGCTAAAATGCATAACTCGTATTAACTAACATGTCAAATGTTTTTTTACTAACCTCATACAAATACGAAATCATAGTTGCGAATATATAATAAGAAAATAGGCTTTGATTACAAAAGTAGTTACCTCTCTATTTTTTACCTCTACGATCTTTCATCTTCAAAAAGTAATCTATCACATCCTTACGTGGAGTTCAATATAGAAGTCTATGCTCCAAGAAGCAGATGATATAGTGGTTCATGAAATCATCACTAATGTGATTACGCTGAACATTCTTCACTATATTCATTCTAGAGAAACACCTCTCCTCTGATGCAGTGGTGACGGGAGCGCTAATACTAGCTTCAGGATCAGATAGACCAAAGGAAATGCAAGATGCTTATTTTTACTAACCGATATAATTTGCATTTAAACCAATATCTCCCCTCCCCCCAACGACATGATGTGACAACTCCTCCATGTGTCATTTCTATCTCTTGCATTCTTTGTTCAGGAAACTGATGCAAAGTCTATCTTCAATGTCATCACCTAAAGAAGTTCAAGGCAAGGCCATCGTAACAGTGGCCATCTAAAGAAAGTTCAATAAATGATATGAGAGATCTTTGGGCTGTAGATGCCCATGTACTCCTTATGCCATTATTAAGACTAGCAAGTTGCATCTTTGTTGCACATGAGAGTAAGTGCAACTGGATATCCACATGCCACATTAATACACAAACATGTAAATTTGAGTCACATATGCATATAAGGTGTAGATTTATCCCATTGATAATCAAATTATAGCTACAATATATTCAATGACAACGTTGGAAGATGATGCTATCGCTTTGAATTGGAATAAAAACGGGAAATAAAATAAAATGCTAATTCCTTGGAAGTAAAAAGGTAGGGAGAATTGAAGAATATCAGAGTCTAGAACAAATGATAGGCATTTTGTTCATATAGTCCAACGTAATAATAAAAGAAAATGAATGTCAATCCTTTTAAAAGATAAAAGTTAGATAATTACACTATGAAAGAGTCTAGAACAATATCATATCATTGTTTTGAGGTTTGTGCATAATATAATTGTGCTTAAGTCCAAGTATGGAATCTTTCGGATAGTACATGTCGCAGAATTTGATGCAGTGAAGGGAATATTCAACATCCAACATTACTTGGATTTGCCACTTCTCAACCATTGAATCAATTTCATCCGACAACCAAT
The DNA here is from genome assembly GCF_018294505.1 of Triticum aestivum. Lineage (NCBI taxonomy): Eukaryota > Viridiplantae > Streptophyta > Magnoliopsida > Poales > Poaceae > Triticum > Triticum aestivum. Next base: position 450,893,714 of record NC_057811.1, read on the forward strand.
ATTAACATATAGTGGTATAGATACATAGAGGCATAATGGTTGTTGTGCCACATCACGCCGAAGCTAACATAATAGTACTCCAATTTAAAGGTGAGAAAAACACCCCTATTTAAACATGAGAAGATAGATGGAACATATCATTATTCACAAAGAAGCCATTCTTTATACCCAAGCAAAACAGGGAGTAGAGGGTAGAGCTCAGGATGACTTGCCTAAATAATTTATACGCACTTACACTTAGTAGGAATTCTTTTGCAATGTCCAAGCCCATCGACATCCTAGGAGTTGGAAGCATCGGGATTGATTACTACATTGACTCAAGTTTGTACACAGATAAACATCACTAAGATGGTCAGCTAAAGATGGACTCTATGGCAACGATGTGATGCTGATCGAACTATAATACTTTGGAACGTGCTCCAAACGTTGAAGCTCTGCTGGTGGGAGAGGTGGCATCCTACTGTCATGAGCCCCCATGTGGTCACTCTCTAGACCCTCCTTGGCGTCATGGCCTGATCGAGTGCAGTGCCATCGGTCCTCCTTCTTGACAATGGCACATCCTAAGCAACAAGAAGTCAACAAGTACAGGGTGGTGGTGTTTACGCTTGGCGGAACCATTTTGTTGGTGGGCGTATCCGCGTATGGGCACGACACAAAGAAAAAAGACACAGGTTGTGATATGCCTATTAATTGGAAGGAGGAATTAAGTTTTTCATACTCTCATCCCCAACCTGTTTGTAGGGCAAGAATTTTCTTGTCAAATATTCGTTCGGCAGGCTTCAACACATGATGGTTTTGAAGAATCCATCGATCTTTCCAAGTCTGAGTCGCACCGTCCCTTACCAGTTCCCACCCACGCAGCGAGGAACCAATCAAGGAACAAGAAGGAGAAGCAATGGTTGAGCTGCAGTTCGGCCCTGCCGAGGCTGGCCTCGTCCACCTGCCGGAGGTGCTCAACCACCTCGCAACCGGGGACGCCGACCACCGAGACCACGCCCACCACCACGCGGCACATAGGCTAGGGCACGGTCAAACGCACGTTGGAGTGGCGGTTGCGGCATACTCATGGATATTGTGGAGACCCCTGGCAAGTACGGTTTCCTTTTAGATATCCCCGGGCTCTCCAAGTATGACATCCAGCTACGAGCACGCACCACGCCATGGCCGCCCCCCATTTCTTCTCGGACCGAGCTAGATTCAACATCACCAATGAACTAAAATTTGGGCGTGTACCCATTTTCCTTGACAGGTGACCGTGAAGGGCGACAACATGCTGGTGACGAAGAGAGCCAACGGGAAGCGGAAGTGGGAGGAGGAGGAGGGTGAGTGCCGCTACATCTGGCTGGAGCGACGCGCGTCGCCGCGTTCGGTAATTTGTGCACAAGTTCTGGTTGCCGGAGGACGCGAACGCGGGCGCCGTGGCCGCACGCTGCGAGAACGGCGTGCTCACCATCACCGTTAAGAAGCAGCCGCCGTCGGAAAAGAAGACCAAGTCTGTCCAGGTCGCCATCGCATGATCGATCCCTTCAGTCACGCGAGCTTTCATTACCGAACCGGCGCTTGTCATCAGTGATCCGTGTAGCACCAGAGTAGTGTGTCGAGTCTGGTAGATTTGGATGTTCTTTTGTGGTCGCATTCTCTGTTCGTGATCTGGCCCGAGATTAGGTTTGCTAGTTCTGGTCGTCTTCTGGGAATCTTGCTGCCCGCTTGATCGAAAGCAGCCTCATGCCCGGATTCAGTATTAGGATTCATACGCCTTTCACGTAATCTCAGTGGGAAAAAGAATGTGAACCTTGTTTCGTTCAGGTCCTGTATGTGACTCAGTAGAGTATTTAGCAAAAAACTACCACAATTCGTGAAACCATGCCTACAAACTACCACTTTACAAATTTGTGCCGAAAACTATCATTTTCTTACTAATCCTTGTCTAAAAACTACAAGTCTGAAACGGAAGTGCTGTGCACACGATCCGTGCATGCACGATCCACACACGACATGATTTGGGCCACAGAGATTTACGAAACGAGGCAACCTAAGGGTGTAGATGTGTTGTCGTGCGCAGATCGTGCATGAATTTATCGTGTGTGTAGCAGTGCTCAGTCTGAAAAGAGCCCGATTTGGCTTTTTTAAGCGCGTTTCTGATTGAGTTGGCCCACACATAAGCGGGCTAAAAAAGCAATCGGGTCCCTAGTTTTTTTTTTAAAAAGCAATCCAGTCCTTGGCGAGGCCCAGCACGGCTGGCTAGCACGCTCGCGGCGACGGCGACGGCGACGGCGGCACGCACGCAAGCCAGCCGGCCAGCAAGCGGCGAGCGTCATGGCGGCGGTGCTCGTGCTCCTCTACTTCTCCTCGCTGCAGCAGCTCGCCGAGCAGCAGCAGCCCAGCCCCTCTTCTCCTTCTCCACTGCCTCCTCTCCTTCTCCTGCAGCAGCAGCAGCAGCACGGGCACGAGCTCCTCCTCTCGCGCAGCCCCGCCGCACTGCACAGCCGCACCTCGTCGCAGCCCCACCGCCGCACGCGCACACACAGCCGCGCGCACAGCCCTTGTGCAGCCGCTCGAGCAGCCGCCCCGCCGCCCCGCCGCAGCAGCGCGAGCAGGATCCTCCCCTCGCCTGACGCAGCCGGGCCCCATGGCACGTCCGGAGCACGCGCAGCTCGCAGGGCCGCCACGAGCTCGCCTCGCCAGATCCACGCCGCGCCTGACCAGAACGGCCAAAGCACGGGCCTCCTCGCCATGCCGCCAGTGCCCTCGCGCCGGACCAGGCCGCCGCCTGCCTGGCTGCCGCGACCCACAGTCGTGGCCAGCGCGCGCGTCGCGCATCCCAGCGCCTCCTCGCACGTGCGCACGCAGCCGCCGGCTCCCTCCAGTCGCTGGAGGACTGGATTGCTTTAAAAAAAAACTAGGGACCCGATTGCTTTTTTACCCGCTTACGTGTGGGCCAACTCTGTCAGAAACGCGTTTAAAAGAGCCAAATTGGGCTCTTTTCAGACTTGGTAGTTTTTAGTCAAGGATTAGTAAGAAAATGGTAATTTTCGGCACAAATTTGTAAAGTGGTAGTTTGTAGACACGGTTCCACGAATCGTGATAGTTTTTTGCTAAATACTCGACTCAGTACTACCTCTGTTCTCTGTAAGTTCCACCGGTTGGCAAGGAAAAGATCTCAAGTGTCATGATCTAAAGAAATCCAAAACAAAGGCAATCTTCAATGTAATGAAAGAAACTCAAAAAGATTACGAGGGAGCTCAAGACATCCAGGATGCCCATGTGCTCCTTATGTCAGGAGTAATGCACAGAAACCAGCAAGATTAAATGCATGGAAGCATTGATGCTTCACACCAGACCCAAGTTAATAGCAACATGGTTGTTTCTTCACATCCGATCTGAGCTAATGTGACAGTACTGCTATTCAAGGGTGAAAGAAGTGTTCTTCTATTTAACGCGAGAAGAAAGATGGAACATGGTCATTAGTCATTCTTCAAACCTAAGCCGAGCAAGGAGTAGAGCCGAGCGCTTTACACCTAGTTGGAATTGCTTTTGCAATGTTGTCGATATCCCAGGACTTGGAAGCATCGGGATTTAAGTGTGCATCAACTTGAGTTTGTACATAACGGGGTTTCTTTGTGATGGTCAGCCAGACATGGTCACTTGGTCAAGTATGTGGGTGTGTGCTAGTAACTAGACTAGCATACTCTCAGCTTTTTGTTTTGCAGCATGTGACACAGCACACATAGTAAGTTGGGTCCGTTATGAAGTACTGGGATAGCTGGTCTCCAGCTCTCACTATCCCCTAGTTGCTATTGGCAAACATGTCCTCCTCCTTATTGTTGGTGTGGGTGCGATGACATTTGAAGTCATTTCCTCTAAAAAAATGGCATGATATCCAAAGCTCCTAGCTCTATCCAAGGTGAAGTGCTGTTTGCAAGTATAGTGTGACTTTGGTTAGATTACGATTCTGCAATGAAATAGCATCGGAGAGAATGTCGCATATTACATTTGTTCATCTAAGGAACCTTGATATGATTATCGAGAGCTCTGGAAAATGTCTCAAAAACTGTCCGCGAGTCTGCAAAATGTTCTTGAATCCAAAAATGTTCTCAAATTAAGAAATCGCAAATTCAAAAAATGTTTGCGGTTTTTTTAGGAATTCAAAAAATGTTTGTGAATTCGAGAAATTTTGTGAGTTTGAAACTTGTTCAATTTTGTAAAAAATATTCACGAATTCAAAAAATGTTTGCGAGTTATTTTTTTTTACAAATTTCAAAAAATGTTCTGAATTTCAAAAATTGATCGCGACTTAGAAAGTGTTTACATATTTTAAAAAGTTACGAATTAAAAAATGCTCTATTTTTATGAAATTCTAAATTGTTTCATTTTAAAAAATCATGATTTTTTTTGTGATTTTCAAAAAAATCACATTATTTTAGAAAGTTTGTGAATTTGAAAAAGATAAAAGGAAAAGAAAAAAAAAGTAAACACCGAACAGACTAACGGGACGGCCCATTAGCACGGCGTGGGTGCCCATTTCGTCTGTATCCCTCGACCCGCAAGGAATAAGATCTGTGGTCCAACATGAGCTCCCTTTGAAGCCAATTCCTATTTGGCGCCTATAGCGCCACTTATAGGGTTTGCTCTTACACTGCGCACACCATCCTGAGCAGTAGAGTAGTGTGGCGAGTCTGGTAGATTTGGGTGTTCTCTTGTGGCTGCGTGCTCTATTCGTGATTTGGCCTGAGATTAGGTGTGCTAGTTGAGTACTTGTGGACTTGTGGTCGTGTTTTGTGAATCTTGTGATGAATTGAACTACATAGCGCAAATTGTTAGTTGTCGTATCTCTGCATGTATCTTCCCCACTTGATAGAAAGCAGCCCCATGCCTAGATTCTGCTTGATCGAAAGTAGCCACGTGCCTAGATTCAGTATCACGATTTATAGGTTTTCATGTAATCGCAACAGAAAATAGAAAGATATCTTTGTTTTGCTCAACAATCAACACGGTTCGTACTTTAGAAGCTATGATGTGTCAACTCCTCTATGTGACTATGAGTTCAACGGTGTACCACATTAACTCTGTTCTCTATTCTCTGAAGTGTCATGATGTAAAGAAATCCAAAATAAAGGAAATCTTCAGTGTAATAATTGAAAGAAACTCAAAACGATTATGAGGAAGCTCAAGACTTTATGAATGCCCATGTGCTCCTTATGTCAGGAGTAGAATACGCAGAACAACAAGATTAAATGCATAGACGCATTGATGTGTGCGCGGCGCATTTCTTTGAGGGATGTGAGTAAACTCTGCATGTAATCCTTTGTAATCACTATACTTATTTAATATAAAGTCAGAAGGAGCCTCTCCTACTGTCATTCTTTGCTCAATAAAAGGCAGCATGGTTGTTGCTTCACAACAGATCCGAGCAAATGTGATAGTACTTCTATTCAAGGGTGAGATAATAGTGGGCTTCTATTTAACGTGGGAAGAAAGATGGAACATGGCTATTAGTCATTCTTCAAACCTGAGCCGAGCAAGGAGTAGAGTCCAGAGCTTCATAGCCACCTAGAGTTGCTTTTGCAAAATTGTTCACATCCTAGGACTTGGAGTTGCTTTTGCAGTGTTGTTCACATCATAGGACTTGGAAGCACCAGGATCTCTTGGTCAAGTATGTGGGTGTGTGTCCTAGTGACCAGGCTCTCGGTGTAGTTTAGTGCAACCTAACACTGTAGACAGTAGGTTGGGTCCCTCCTTGGAGAATGGGGAGAGGTGGTCTCCTGCTGTCACGATCCCCTAGTTGTTGTTGGTAAACATCTCTTCCTTGTTGTCGGCGCGGGTGTGGTGACATTTGACAGCCATACGACATTGATGTGTAAGTCGACGAGAGAACGTGAAGTGTTGCTTGCAAGTATATATGGTGTGAGTGTGCTTAGGCCACAATCCCGCATCAATGAAATAACCCTGGAGAAAATGTTGCAAAAGGCTCCAGAATAGATTAGATAGAATTCGAAAATACAAACACTACAAAATTAATCACTTGTATATTACATTTGATCATCTAAGGAAGCTCGATATGATTACCGAAAGCTCTCAAACCTAAAATTGTATTTAGAAAAATATTCATGAATTTGAAAAATGTTTCAGAAACATGGTCGTGAGTCCGCAAATTTTTCTTGTATTAAAAAATTGTTTGCAATTTGAAAAGTGCTATCAAATTAAAACATCATGAATTCAAAAATGATCATGAATTTCAAAAAATACTTGTTAATTAAAAATGTCCATTCCATCTATCTCTTTATTATGAAAGACTAGATTGGCACGTTCCACCATACGAGTTCGAAAAATGTTCGTGAGTTCAAAACTTGTTCAATTTATAAAAAAATATTCGCGAGTTAAAAAAATATCTGCAGATTCATTTTTATGAAGTTTAAAAACAATTCATAAGTTCATTAAATGTTTGCATATTTAGAAAAATACAAGTTCGAAAATTCATCTGTTTTCATTTCAATGTGAAATTCAAAATTGTTCTTGATTTTGCAAAAATCATGAATTTAAAATTGTTCATGATCTCAAAAAAATCACAATTTCTTTAAAATGTTTACAGATTTTAAAAAATAAAAAAATGGAAAACAGACAGAAAAAACGCTGAAACAAACTAATGGTACAACCCATTAGCGTGGAGTGGATGTACGTTTCTCCGTATCCCCCGACCCAAAGGGAATAAGATCTGGCAATTCCTAAACGGTACCTTCAGCACCCGTTTATTCATTTCGTGCAAACGGGCGCACAGTACAAATATGTGCTGGGTTGGCCCATTTTACGTTTTATTTTCCGTAAACCCTTAAAAAAAGAGCGACAGGGGAGATTCGAACTATGAACCCGTGCTTTTCAAAAAAGAGCGCCAACAACGGCAGCGGCGGCGGCACCAACGGGAAGCGGAAGCGGGAGGAGGAGGAGGGGGACTGCCGCTACATCTAGCTGGAGCACCGCACGTCGTCGAGGTTGTTCATACGCAAGTTCCGACTGCCGTAGGATGCGGATGCGGGCGCCATGGCCACGCGCTGCAAGAACAGCGTGCTCACCGTCACCGTGAAGAAGCAGCCACCGCCCGAGAAGAAGACCAAGTCCGTCCAGGTGGCCATCGCCTGATCGAGCCCTTCAGTCAAGTGAACTTTCTGTACCTCATCGACGTCATGATCGTTCTAAAAGTAGAGTAGTGTGGCACGTCTGCTAGATTTGGGTGTTCTTTTGTGGTCTCATGCTCTGTTCATGATCTAGCCAGATATTAGGTGTGCTGGTTATGTTCGTCTTATGTTAATCTTGCTGTTAATGGAACTATGGAGCACAAATTTTTAGTTGTTGTATCAACCTCTACATGCATCTACCCCGCTTGATAGTATCAGGATTCATACGTGTTTCATATTATCTCAGTGAAAAAAAGTGAGAATTTTGTTTCCTTCCGAAATCAACATGGTTCAGATGTGTTGGTGTATAGATAATGTAATTAGAGGAATCCTTAGGGTCTAAAATGTAAATTGTACAAACAAATATAAATCAGAACGCAGAGAAGGAATCGGTGAGGAACGATCCAGAATTTCCCCAAATCCTCCTCAGGCTCCCTCCAATCCCTAACACAAATTCCTCAAATCTCAGATGATATTCAACATGGCATCGGAGCAGGTTAATCCTGTGTGATTTCGACCTTGGTGACTGCTAATTGCGGTGCTGTGTCGCCGTGATTTACTGTCGTGGGCACTTGAGCTGCCGCCACTGCGAGCTGCCACCGTGACCTGGGATATCATCTCCAAGCTACGGCAAGGAGTACCGCGACCAACCTAAGGTAACCTGTTGGACTGCCTCCCGGTGCAGCTGTGATTACTCCATGCTGAGAAGTGGATTTGGTTCTGTCGCCGGAAAATTGCTTGTTGCGGCTGTGCCGTCCCTGTCTAAGCAGTAAGCTGGCTTCCTGTAGTTAATTGATAGTGGTACTAGTACTTGTGGCTGCTGTTGGAGAACCGTGAGTAGTGCAGCAGGATAGCTCATCTTTGCTTGGTGGCCGGATTAAAATACTTGTGCAGTCTGTGTGCATTTGAGAGCAACTCGCACTAGTATATCTACTTGACTAGTGCCAACTCTGCTTTTACTCTGCTTGTGCTGCCTGTGTGTTGTTGTCAGTGGAGATCTGCAAAAGCCAACTCCTGTGTGTCTGGTATTTTTTGTGTGGTGGTAAATCATGGCAGATCAAACAAAGGAGAAATCAGGGGATACTAGTGTGGATAAGTTGTATGAAATTTTAAGCAAAGTATTTGAGCAGCAACAACAACAACTCAAGGTGGTTCCTGAAGCTGTCAAGTATGCTCTTGAGCCTAATCCAGTAAAGTTGGCTGGACCGGGCAATTACATCAGCTGGGCACGACATGCCCAGTTAATTTTGAGTTCTCATGGCTACGAAGAATTGCTTAGTACCGATGAAGAGAAACTGAAAAGTGGTACTATCACCAAACAGATCAATGATAGAGTTTTGGTGTGGTTATTAGCAAGCATGGAACCACCGATACGAGAACAAGTTGAGACTATAACCACTGTATTTGAAGTGTGGAAAGCTCTGGAGAAGCAATTTTCAGGAAAATCAAATAAGATGCAGGCTACTCGCATCATGCAGGAGTTGACTAACTTGAAGCAAGGCTCAAAATCAGTGACTGAGTATGCAGGTGAGATGAAGAGATTGTATAGGGAGTTGCATTATTACCATCCTTTTCAACCCGTTGACAAGAATGATGTGGCTGTTCACCATACCTGGTTTGAACCATTTGTGGGCAAGCTCTTCCTTGATGGCCTAAATCAGGAGTTTGATCTCCGCCATCAGCTAATATTCTCCAAAACTGAATGGCTAAGCCTTGATGATATCATTTCCAGTGTGATTGAGGAGGAGACCCGTCTTGCTCAACCCAATGAGCATGTTCAAGAAAAATCAGATGCACGTGCAGCCCTATCCATACAAGCTCGTCGTGCTCCTAAGACCTTTGCTAAAACAGATAAAAGCAAACTTTTTTGCAACCACTGCAAAAGGCCTGGACACACAAAGGATTCATGCTTTGAGCTGCATGGTTATCCAACTTGGTGGGAAAAAGGAAAGTCTCAGCCAGGGGGAGGTCAGGGAGCTCATAAAAGACAGGCGAACCTCACTACATCCAAGAGGGAGCTACCGATAGTAGATGTGCGAGCTCTTGAGGATTTCACCTCCAAGATTAGACTCTCAGAAGACTTGTCTTCCTTCCAGGATTCCTCTAAAGCTGAAACTAGTTTGCATGCCACTTCACACCAAGGTATGACACCTCACCAGACCCACAATTCTATAACACAATCAAAATCCTGGATTATTGATACAGGAGCTACCAATCACATGACAGGAGCTTCAAATATATTCACTTCCTATACACCTTGTTCAGGTAAGGATAAAGTACGTGTAGCTGATGGATCCATGGCACCTATCACAGGACGTGGATCTGTTAGGTGCACTAAGACATTGTCCTTATCTCATGTCTTACATGTTCCTAAATTTCCAATCAATCTCTTGTCAGTTAGCTCTATTACAGGATCTCTCAATTGTAGAGGTTTGTTTTATCCTACCTGGTGTGCTTTTCAGGAGCTACAAACAGGCAAACTGTTGGGGACTGGGACCGTGCATGATGGACTCTACTATCTTGATGAAGGGAGTGATGAAGTTGCTTTTGCATCATGCTTGTCTCCTAGTCAAGAGCTACTACTACACCATCGCAGGCTTGGGCATCTCTCTTTTGCTACATTGTTTCGTATTTACCCCTCTCTTTTCAAGTTGTGTCCTAGGGAGCTGCTTGTATGTGATGCTTGTGTATAGGATTAAGAAGTGCCAAACCATTTGAAATGATTCACTCGGATGTCTGGGGACCCTGTGAGGTTCGTTCGATTTCTGGGCATCGATGGTTTGTAACTTTTATCGATTGCTTTAGTCGTTACACTTGGCTCTATCTCTTGAAGCATAAGAGTGATGTGTGCTCAGTTTTTAAAGATCTATGTGCTCTCATTAAAAATCAACATGGGGCAACTATTAAAACCTTACGTTCAGACAATGGTACAGAATACATGAACCAGGAGTTTGGACAGTTCCTTATCTCAAACGGCATTGAACATCAAACTACCTGTGTTAACACTCCAGAACAAAATGGTGTTGCAGAGCGCAAAAATAGACATTTGCTTGAGGTTGCACGCTCACTTATGTTTACAATGAATGTGCCTAAATTTCTTTGGGGGGAAGCAATAAAAACTGCAACATATTTGATAAACCGTATGCCTCTTCGGGTTCTTGGCCATAAGACTCCTGCTCAGTGTCTCTTGAAATCTAATGATTTTGTAGTCCCTCCTAAGGTCTTTGGGTGTGTTTGCTTTGTGCATGATTATAGGAACTCTATTGGAAAATTAGATCCCCGTGCTCTCAAATGTGTTTTCATGGGTTATTCTCCCTCTCAAAAGGGTTATAGGTGTTGGTGCCCTTCGGAGCACCGTTTTTTTGTGAGCATGGATGTGACATTCCGTGAACATGAATCATATTATGGCTCGACCAGTGACACTGGCATTGCCCTATCCCCACCTGAAGTGCAACAAGAAGGGGAGAGGGGTAATGAAGGCTCTCCATTAAGCCCTATTCTTGTTTCCACTTCGGATGGTTTACCCACTCTAGATAATGTTCAAAATCAGGGGGAGGACACAACTAGTGATGGGTGTAATCATGGTTCTGGTCATGGAGACATACAAGATGCAACAGGAAACTCTCCACTTCCTTCACAAGATGTTGAGCTTCACAGGCATGAGGACCCAGGTACTAACAATAACCCCTCTAGTCCTGTCGCTCCTATTAGCACCACAAGGCAGAGTGATAACCAATTATCTATTCTTGCTCCTGAAAATGATCTACCTATTGCTGTCAGGAAACCTACTAGAAATCGAAACATTCCAGGGCACCTCAAAGATTTTAAACATGATATAGCCAATTTCATTTCCTATGAATATTGTACTCCACCTTTCAAAAGCTTTATTGCGTCTTTGGATTCTGTCTCCATACCATCAAACTGGAAAATAGCTATAGAGGACCCAAATTGGAAGGAAGCAATGCTTGATGAGATGAAAGCCTTGGATAAGAATGAGACTTGGGAGCTTGTGGATCTACCACCAGGTAAGCAACCTGTAGGTTGTAAGTGGGTCTTTACTATTAAACACACCCCCGAGGGCAAGGTGGAGAGGTACAAAGCCCGCCTTGTAGCAAAAGGCTACACACAAACATATGGAATCGATTACGAAGAGACCTTTGCACCGGTGGCAAAGATGAATTCAGTAAGGACACTTATATCATGCGCTGTAAACCTTGATTGGGATATTTACCAGATGGATGTGAAGAATGCTTTCCTTCATGGTGATCTCCAAGAAGAAGTATACATGCATATACCGCCTGGATTTGAGTCAAGTCAAACTGTTGGAAAGGTATTGCGCCTACATCGTTCTTTATATGGCTTAAAGCAATCACCACGAGCTTGGTTTGATCGGTTTAGACATGCTATGCTAAAGAGGGGTTATCTTCAAAGTAATGCTGACCATACGCTATTTTACAAGCATATTAATGGCAAGGTTGCAATCTTGATAGTGTATGTCAATGACATTGTGATTACTGGAGATGATTCCAAGGAAGTTGCAGATCTGAAGTGTCATCTTGCACATGAGTTTGAAGTGAAGGACTTGGGACAACTAAGATATTTTCTTGGTATAGAGGTCTCACGAGGGTCAAAGGTATTTTTCTCTCACAACGAAAATATATCTTGGATCTGCTCAAGGAAACAGGTATGCTTGGTTGTCGACCTGCTGCTACACCTATTGAGCAAAATCATCGGTTATGTAGTGATGCTGGGACACCAGTGGATCGAGAGCGCTACCAGAGACTAGTTGGAAGATTAATATATTTATCTCATACCCGTCCAGATATTGCTTTTGCTGTGAGTGTAGTTAGCCAATACATGCATGAACCAAAATCAATTAATATGGAAGCTGTAAATAGGATCCTACGGTATCTTAAAGGGTGCCCAGGAAAAGGCCTCTTATATACCAGACAAGGGGACTTGCAAGTTGAGTGCTACACAGATGCTGATTGGGCTGGTTCCCTAGATGACAGGCGCTCAACATCTGGTTACTGTGCATTTATTGGAGGAAACCTAGTTTCATGGAGAAGTAAGAAACAAAGTGTGGTGGCTCGGTCTACTGCAGAGGCCGAGTTTAGGTCTATGGCTCAAGGCATATGTGAGTTATTGTGGTTGCAGATTCTCCTAGCAGAGCTGCGGTTGCACAAGCACAAACCTCTGATGTTGTACTGTGACAACAAAGCTGCCATTGATATCGCAAATAACCCTGTTCAGCATGATCGAACCAAGCACATAGAAATTGATCGTCATTTCATCAAGGAGAAGCTTGATAGAGGGATAATTTGCCTACCATATGTAACTTCAGCCAGTCAAGTAGCGGATGTACTTACAAAAGGACTCCCTGAAAAAACTTTTTCCATGTTTTGTAGCAAGATGGGTTTGTACGACATCTTCGCCCATCTTGAGGGGGAGTGTTGGTGTATAGATAATGTAATTATAGGAATCCTTAGGGTCTAAAATGTAAATTGTACAAACAAATATAAATCAGAACGCAGAGAAGGGATCGGTGAGGAACGATCCAGAATTTCCCCAAATCCTCCTCAGGATCCCTCCAATCCCTAACACAAATTCCTCAAATCTCAGATGATATTCAACAAGATGACACGATCTTTCAACTTGGACGTCTTGGATGCCCATGTGTGCTACTTATATCAAGAGTAAAATGTAGAGAATCAACAAGATTAAATGCATAGAAGCATTGATGCTTCACACCAGAGCCAACTAATAACAACATGGTTGTTGCTTGATAGTACTGCTTATTCAAGGGTGAGAGAATAGGGTGCTTCTATTTAACGAGAGAAGAAAGACGAAACATGGTCATAAGTCATTCTCCAAAGTTGCGCCGAGCAAGGAGTAGAATCCAGCGCTTCACACCCAGTTGGAATTGCTTTTGCAATGTTGCCGACATCCTAGGACTCGGATGCATCAGGATTTTATAGTGCATCAACTTAAGTTTCTATACAACGTGGCGTTATTGTGATGCTTAGCTAGACATGGGCTCTTGGTCAAGTATGTGGGTGTGTTCTGGTGAATAGACTAGCATACTCTCAGCGTATTTCATTGCAACACGGCAATGCACACAAGGGGTTGGGTCCCTCCCAAGGGAATGGGGAGACGTGGCCTCCTGCTCTCATGATCCCCTAGTGGTTGTTGGCAGACATCTCCTCCTCCTTGTTGTCGGTGCGGGTGCGGTGACATTTGAGATTTGACAGCCATTTCTTCTCAAGAACGACATGATGTCCAAAGCTCTCAGCTCTATCCATAGCCATAGCCCATAGGTGATGAAGGTGACGAGAGAATGTGAAGTGTTGGTTGCAAGTATAGTATGAGTGTGGTTAGGTTAGTCCTGCATCAATGAAATAGCACCGAAGAGAATGTTGTACAAGGCTCTAGAATAGGGATTAGATATAATCACAAACACTATAAAATTTACATCATGTGTATATTACATTTGATCATCTAATGAAGCTCGATATGATTAACGAGAGCTCTCAAACTAAAATTGAATTGAGAAAAATATTCATGTTTTGTATTTTTTTTCAAAATGTGTTCGCGAGTCTGCAAAATGTTCTTGAACTAAAAAAATGTTTGCAATTTTGAGAAATGTTCTCGAATTATAAAATCATGAATTCAAAAAATGTTCATGAATTTCAATAAAAATTGGGGAATGAAAAAAATGTCTATGAGTTCGAATTTTTTTGCGAGTTTGAAACTTGTTCAATTAAAAAAAATATATGTGAATTTAAAAAATGTATACGAATTTCAATAAATGTTTGCGATTTCAAATAAGTTCGCATATTTGGAAATGTAGGAATTTGAAAATTTCTCTATTTTCCAAAAAAGTTTCTAAAATTCAAAATTGTTTGTGATTTAAAAAAAATCATGAATTTGAAAATTGTTCGCGATTTTCTAATTTTAATGTTTTTTTAGAAAGTTCATGAATTTGAAAAAAGAAAAATGGAAACACAAAGAAAACAGAAGAACACCGAAATAGACCAACAGGCCAGCCCGTTAGTGCGACATGGGTGCACGTTTTGTCCGTATCCCCCAACTCACAGGGAATAAGATCTCTGGTCCAACAGGAGCTCCCTTTGAAACCAATACCTATTTGGTGCATGTAGCGCCCTTTATAGGCTTTGCTCTTAAACGGCGCATGCGCTTCCAAGCAAGAGAGCAGTGTGACGAGTCTGCTCTGTTCGTGATTTGGCCGGAGATTAGGTGAGCTAGTTGGGTAGTTCCGACCTTGTGGTCATGTTTTATGAATCTTGCTGTGAATGGAACTACATAGCATAAATTGTTAGTTGTTATATCTCTGCATGTATCTTCCCCGCTTGATCGAAAGCAGCCGGATGTCTGGATTCAGTATCAGATTCATATGTTTTTCATGTAATCTCAGCAGAAAATAGAAAGAGAACTTTGCTTTGTTTAGCAATCAACACAGTTTAGACTTCAGAAGGCACGATGTGTGACTATGGGTTCCACGATCTATCAAATTAACTTTGTTCTCTATTCTCTCAAGTGTAAGAAATCCAAAACCGAGGGAATCTTGAATGTAATAATTGAAAGAAACTCAAAACGATTAAGAGGAAGCTAAGTTCATGGATGCCCATGTGTGCTGCTTATATCAGGAGTAAAAATGAACAGAACCAGTACGATTAAATGCATAGAAGTATTGATGCTTCACACCCGACCGTAGTTAATCGCAAGATGGTTGTTGCTTCATGGTAGGTCTAACTAATGTGATAGTACTCCTATTCAAGGGTGAGAGAACAATGCGCCGCTATTTAACGCGACCAGAAAGATGGAACATGGTCATTAGTCATTCTACAAACCTGGGCCGACCAACGAGTAGAGTCCAGCGCTTCACAACCAGCTGGAGTTTCTTTTACAATGTTGTTCACATCCTAGACGTGGAAGCATCAGGATCTCTTGGTCAAGTATGTGGATGAGTGCTAGTGACCAAATTAGCATACTCTCGGCGTAATTTAGTTGAACGTGACACTGCACACACTAGGTTGGGTCCCTCCTTGCGGAATGGGGAGAGGTGGCCTCCTGCTCTCATGATCCCCTAGTTGTTGTTGGCAGATATTTCCTCCTCGTTGTCGGTACGGGTGCTGTGACATTTGACAACCATAATTTTCTCAAGAACTGCGTGATGTCCAAAGCTCCTAGCTCTATCCAAAAGTGGCGAAGACGACGAGAGAATGTGAAGTGTTGCTCACAAGTATTGTGTGAGCGTGGTTAGGTTACGATCTTGCATCAGTCAAATAGCACCGGGGAGAATGTTGCACAAGGCTCTAGAATAGAGAATAGATAGAATTTGGAAATACAAACACTACAAATTTATATCACTCATATATTGCATTTGACCATCGAAGGAAGATCAATATGATTACCGAAAGCTCTCAAACAAAAATTGAATTTATAAAATATTCAAAAATTTGTAAAAAATGCTCACAATTTTGAAAAATGTTTCAAAACATGGCCGCGAATCTGCAAAATGTTCTTTAAATAAAAAACTTGCAATTTCGAAAAATGTTCTCAAATGAAAAAAATGAATTCAAAACATGATAACGAATTTCAGAAAAAGCTCATGAATTTCAGAAAATGTTGGCAAATTCAAAAATCTCCGTGAGTTCGAAACTTGCTCAATTTTTTAAATATTCATGAATTCACTTTTAAGAATTAAAAAATATTCATGAGTTCAATATTTGTGCGCATATGTAAAAAAATACAAATTTGAAAGTTCCTCTACCTTTAATTAAGTTTATGAAATTCAAATTTGTTTGTGACTTAAAGAAACATGAATCTAAAAAATTATTCATGTTTAAAAAAAACACATTTTTTTAGAAAGTTTGCGAATGTGCGAAAATGAAAATAAAAAAATGAAAAAATAAAAGAAAAGAGATTGGAAAAAGCGCCAAAACAGATTAATGGGGCAAACCATCAGCGTAGCCAGGGTGAGCGTTCTGTCCGTAACCCCCGCCCACAGGGAATAAGATCTCTAGTTCAATAGGAGCTCCCTTTGAAGCCAATTTCAATTTGGCGTCTGTAGAGCCACTCATAGGCTTTGCTCTTACACGACGCACACCCTCCCAAGCCCTACCTAACAAATAGGGCGCCAACGTAGGTATTATTTAACAAAGCGTTCCACCACAGTTTTGTGAAGCTTCTAGAAGTTTCCAGCCAGTTTTGTGAAACTTCTAGAAGCTTTCGACCATTTTTCTTGGTTTCTGTTTTCTGATTTTTTTTCTTTTTATTTTATTCATTTTGCATGACTTTATTTCAAATGTATGTTTTTTTCATATTCATGAACTTTTTTGAATCTGCAAATAAATTTGAAATGCACAAAAATTATTTCAATTCCATGAACCTTTTTCTCATTGGTTAACATTTTCCAAATTTGCTAATTACTTTTGAATTCGCGAATGTTTTTTTAGTACGTGAACTTTTTGTGATTTGGTAATATTTTTTGAATTCATGAACCTTTTGAATTTGTGAACTTTTTTGAATTCATGAACTATTTTTTTAAATGAACTAATGAACTTTTTGGAATCCATAATTTCTTGTTTTCTCGAATTGTTTTGTACTTGTGATTTTTCTCAAGTCCGTGAACATTTTAGAATTGTAAACCGATCAGCGGTCAACTGATCAACAAACTGGATCTGTTTTTTTCTTGTGGAACCTTTACGGCTGTTGAGTGAGCAAAGGCCCACCGAACAAATGGCCGAGCGAGTGACACTAATGGGCCGCGAGCCATTTAGTAATCATGCGAGTGCTAGCCCCCCGACTCGGCGGGTGCCCTATGTGAAGAGCAACTAACTAGAGGTTACTCTTTGCGGGGGACCTCCATGGGTCACTTTTGGCTTCTTGGGAGCACGCCAAGTGGGGTGTCCAGCCGCCGCCTCATATCGCGTGCTAGGTGGTCCTTTCGGAATATTTTATTTTTCTTTATGTGTTTTCGGGTTTTAGATGTTTTATCTTTTTGTTTTTTGCCCGGTTTTCTCTAGGTTTTGGAAAAGACTTACTATTTATTTTGCACTGGAAATAAAATTTGTGCTTCGACGAGAAGCACAACACATATTTGCTTCTCATGTAGGCACAAATATGCTTCTGCGAGAAAGACATCTGTGTTTCCTCAAAAGAAAAAAAATCTATGCTTCCACGAGAAACACATATTTGCTTCCCGCGTAAACACATATTTTCTTCCGAGATGCTTTTCTCGGAAAATAGAAAAACAATGTGTTTCGAAGAGAAGCACAAATTTGCTTTCATGGAGGCACATATTTGCTTCCATGAGAAGCACAACTATGCTTCTCGGAAAGGAAAAAAATATGTGCTTTCATAAGAAGCACATATTTGCTTCTCATGCAGGCACATGTTTGGTTCCGTAAGAAGCACAACTGTGCTTCTTTAAAAGGGGGGAGAATATAAAAAAAAACCTTGATTCCGGCTTCGTTTTTTCCTTTCGTTTTCACTATTATCAGTGCTTTTTATTTTTGTTTTTCAGTCTCCGATTTCTTACCAGTATTTTATGTGAATTTTTAATTGAAATCTATTAACATGGAATCTAATTTGAAAGATCTTGACATGAGAAATCCAACGATGTAAACGGCTTGAGATTTGGATGCATGGTTTAAGAGATAAAAACATTTTGAATAAACAAATCTACGAAAAAGGGAAAACTATCAGGTTACGACAAGTGGTCGCCACTTGTCAACGCACGAGAAGGTGGGAGCAACCTTTACAAGGAGTAACCCCTAACTAGTGATTTTGGGTTAGTTTGGTTGGCATCCACACCGCTACATGCCCCTTGAGGATGCTTGGAGTTAGCCTCATAGTTGTTTGGTTTGTGTCATGTGAAAAAAATGCTTGCTTGGCCTGGTTGCCCCTCCCTTGTGATTAGCCTGGCGATGATAAATAAAATAGGATCCTTAGCTCAAACATTGTTATTAGCTTGGCCCAGCCGCCCAGGCAAGAGGAATTGGACGCCTGGACGGCTGCTTGGCATGCAAATTTGCGGTTCTGTTCAAACAGTAGAAGGTAAATATGATGTGACATATTCTAATACTCTAACCAGGCATGATAAATGTCTTACGCATGTACATAAAAAATGATCCTGATGTATACAAAAAAGTACAATGTTTATTAGAAAGTTAGACATCAAATAATATATGTTTTAAAAATGTTAATTATGTATTCTAAAAATGTTGAATATATATAAAAAATTTGTTCCCGATGTATACAAAAGATTAGACAAAAAATATGTTTATATAAATGTTAATCATGGATTTGGCAATGTTAAATGTGCATATGAAAATTGTCCACAATCTAGAAAAAATGGTAAAAATGTATTTAAAAGTAACATAATAAAATATATGATTAATAAAATATTAATCATGTATTTAAATAATAATATAGGTGTAAAAGGGAAATTTATAATACGTATGAAAAAAGGTAGACATAAAAAAATTATAAATTAAAAAAAGTTATTTCGCGAAGAAAAAAAATTCAAAAGTGTTGATCATGTATTTGGTAAATGTTGAACTTGTATATAAAAGACGTTCCTGATGTATAATTTTTTTAATGTCTATGTAAAAGGTTGACATCAAATATATGTTTGAACAAAATATTAATCATGTATTTGAAAAATGATCCACGTGCACAGGATAATGATTCAGATCTATACAAAAAATATTTCATGTAATTGAAAAAATATTAAAGATTAATAAAAATATATCCCTGTTTTATATGGAAATAGGAAGAAAAAAGCAATTAAAATCAACCAAAGAAACAACAGAACAAAAATAATCCAATTTAAGTTAGTGCAAAAGAATGAAAATAGTGAAAACCAACAAAGAATTAAAGAAAATAAAATGAAGAAATCCAATGAAAACCCAGAAAGAAACAAACAAAATGGAAAACAAATAGAGAAAATAGGAAGCGAAAGAAAAAAAAACATTGAAAACGGTGAAAAAACCCGAAGAAAAGGGGGAAAGAGAAAGAAAAAACCCCAGTAGGAACCGAGAAAGAAACAAAAAACACGGTAAAAAACAATGAGAAGTAGAAAAAACAGAAAAACATGGGGAAACCTAAACATGAACGAACCAGCTGTGAGCGAGCGAGGTATGCACGAGTATGGGCTGGCCCAATATTGTATCTCGCAGGAAATCCTTCAGGCGAGACTTTCTTCCATCTCGCACTGAGCGAGATATAGGTCCCACGCAACTTGGCGTCTGAAGCGCTGAGCCCGAGCCCTGAAGTGCTGCTTAGGAGGTCAACGTGTAGACTTAATACCATCAAGGTGAAAATATACCTTCCCCCTCCGTTTTCCTTTTGGGGGATGGTGGCATGCGCCGCTCCTGCCGCTCGCCAGGACTAGATGGAAATGTGAAACTCTTGAACGGGGACTAGACAAAATAAGAAAAGACTGACACTACAAAAATATACGTCATAACTGTACTGAATGTAATTATCGAAAGAGGGTCAAAACGATTATCTGAGTGCTCTCACAAGTAGTGTATAAGTACCCATGTGCTCGTTATGATAGGATTAAAATGCATTGATGCGGCATGATTGTTGCATCACATTAGGCCGAAGTCAATGAAATATATTTAAGCATGATAAAATGGTTCTTCCATTGAAATGCGAGAAGAGGGATGAAACAGGACCATCGTGTACAAAGAAGTCATTCTCCACACGAGTTTGATAGTAACTTATTAGGGGGTGTTCTTTGAGTTCACATACTCTTTTCATGCCATGACCGAAGACTGCACGTGCTAGTTGTGGTTGTGTATTGTTAATTTTGTTGTGGAATGGAACTATGGAAGCACCAACTACTAGTGATCATATCTGTCTACATCTCGTCTTGTTTGCACTAGTTCATGTTGTCTGCGATCGTGGGACATATGCATAACATGTGGGAAGCCTGATCAAACATCTGAAAGGAGCAGCCGCACGCCTAGGCTTACATTCTTGTCAATCATCGTTGACATCATCCTTGTCTATCACAACTCAAGTGTGAAATGCTGAGTGCAGTGTACTCTTCGTCCTTGTGGTTTTAAGATGCACTTCACTTCCTCTATTTTTGTGATATTCAGGAAGAAATGGCTGATGCCATCTTTCGTATGTGATCTTAGTGAAAAAGAAAATGTCCAACAGATTCCATGATAATTGTATTTGGTATTAGTTTGTTGAGTGCGGTGCAAATCAAGTAAATTGTACAAGACCCCATGTTTTCTATAACAATTACAATTAGCAAACAATTATACAATGGGTGATCCTATATTACTTTTTACTAGCAAGCCACGATTATCAACTTCCGTTAACCAGGTATTTTTTTCTACATCCTTCTAGTTGCATATTATTTAATGATTATCTTAACTATTTATTATACTTAATACCTTTTTATGGCATTTACCCAGTTGGACCATAAGGTCAGGAAGATTTTCTCCCACCATGAATTTCAGTGTATTCTTCGGATAGGGCCTCCTTAGGCCTTTTTTATGTAGTTAATGATTGTCGGTGTTCACTTTTTTTTATTGTTTCAAATAGGTTGACTGTGTGCATCATGCTATACAGAGGATTGGTATTTGGTTCATGCAGTTGTATTAGCATGATATAACGATTGAATGCAATATCATTTATTGAATAAATTTATTATACTTAAAATACCCAACAACCACTCATATTTCTCTCTATTTGAAAGCGCCACAAGCTGTCAACTCCTCTCCATGATCATATGAAGAAACTTAAAATGGTTATCAGGGAGCTCTGCCATTTTTAGAATAGTACATGATGTCCATGTGCTCTTTATGGTCGGATTAAAAATGGATGGGAACAACATGGTTGTTGCATCACATCACATCAAACTTAATGTAATACTGCTCCTATATAAGGGGTGAGGAAATAGTACTATTTAAACGTGAGAGGAGAGATGAAGCATGGTCATTTACCTAAGCTGAGCAATGGGTGGAGCCAAGTGGTTGCTAGTATATGTAATGCATACAAGTTTTACACTTAATTGGACTTGCTTCTGCAATGTTGTCAAAACCCATAGGCATCATAGGACTTGGAAGCCTCAGGATTTATGACCGCATTGACTCACTATGTACATGAAGTAGCATCACCATGATCTCAGGAGCCTAGGATTTTTGTTGGCGAACATGCTCTCCATCCCATCATCGGTGCGGGTGACCGTGATTAGAGAGCTCCTTCTTGCGAACATCAACACATGGTACGGTGGTAGAACATCCTATCTCACTATGGTTATATTAAAGTGTTTGGATGCAACACGGTTGTTGCTTCACATCAAATCAATGTTAATGTAATAACACTTCTATTTAAGCTTTAGAAAATAGTACTCTTATTTGGAAAACATGTTGGTGGTGAAGAGCGCCAATAGAAAGTGGGAGCGGGAGGAGGAGGAAGAAGACTGACGCTACATCTAGCATGAGCATCGCTACGGTTGTTCATGCGCAAGTTCCGGTTGCTAGAGGGCACATATGCGGGCAGCGTCACCACGTGTTGCGAGAACAATGTGCTCACTGTCACCATCAAGAAGCATTTGTCGCCAGAGATTAAGGCCAAGTCCGTCTTGGTTGCCATCACGAGCCTTCAACCACGCGCTTCCTGGTAGTCCCGTGGCAGCCACACTTCAACATCACCCGTTCCTCCGGACAGTAAGTAAGCAGGTCTAGTTTTGGCACCCAGCCCTTTACGCGGACTATTGACGCGAGCGCACACAGAAAAGTGGCATAAAAAGGGCCTCAAATCTATGTGTTTGCGCCAGGAGTTTTTCTGTTCTTGTTGACTGGATTGTGAAGCGTAGAAAGCTAATCCCGTGGAATTCCCCTTTCATGTTCTTGTTCTCAAAAGACACTAGTAAATGTGTACGTGCAATGCTTGATGATATTAGGAAAGGTATTACTTGCACGTTGATATTAGATAGGATACCAAATACACATTAATTATGTGATTAGTAAGAAACTGGAATTTGGTATGATATTAATTGCACGCTAAACATATATATTGAGAACTCACCATTGAAGCAATCTAGGTTACTTGATTGTCACAGTTTGATGCCCGAGATTAATTAGATATGTCCTTTTGGGTTTTTTTAATAGATGAAGGAAACTTTTCCTACTAAATTAGTTTTCTTTGAAATTCCTACAAAAAGTATGATCCAAAAGAGCTAAACAATATTATTTTTCCAATATATTTAGATATCATTTACTGATTAATTAAGGGAACTATTTTATTGCGCCCTTTGGTCAGGAAACTAATGCAAAGACTATCTTAAATGTTATCATCTAAAGAAGTTCAAAGCAAGGCAATCTTAATTGTGGTCAAAGAAACTTAAATAAATGATCAGGGAGATCTTAGGACAGTAGATGCCCATGTACTCCGTATGACATTATTAAAACTAGTAAGTTGCATGATTCTTGAACATGAGAGAAGTGCAATCGGATTTCCACATGCCACACTATAGGACATAAACATGTACATTTGAGTCACATGTTTTCTTCTTTCGAAAAGGAGGATAACCCCGGCCTCTGCATCAAACAATACACATACATATATTATTAATAATGCAAAATTCCACAGCCGAACTACATCGACACATAAATAATAGGGCATGCCTCGCGACAGTAACTTCACGAGATAGCCACTAACCTATATGATACAAGACAAAACCAAAACTAAATGTACACAACTCCTAGGCTACACCTTCAAGAAGGAATCATCGCACGTGCGCCGATGATGAGGAGTCCAACACAAGGTCGAACTCTGATTCTCGTCGTCAAAGCCAAGCTTCAATCCACCACCTTCAGCAAGGACATACATATGCGTGTCGACACAGCGTGATCAAAGATCTTGTGTTTCCACCGGAGTGCATAAACTCGTCGTTGAAGTCGTCTCTACCGTCATCCCTTATCCGGCTGCCGAATTCCCGATAACCGGAAGAGACACATGTGTCACCTGCCGAGCCGCATCAAACCCAGTCCGTTGATGGAGGGGACATCCCATACCACCACCGGCCTTAGAAAGGCCGTCACCACCCCGAGATCCGGCCACAGAGTCGTCTACACGATCACCGAGGAATTCACCTTCGAAGAAGAGGGGCCGCCGCCCTGAATCCGGGTGCTAGCAGCGAGCACCCACCGTAGCGCCAACCGCTGTCATCGCCCATAACAACAACAGTTGCCGCCGCGACCGTCCGATCTGGGCACAAGGGCTCGAATCCCTCGTGTGACGCCACCGGCCAACCGCGCTCGACCTCCCATCGCTGACGAGCCGGTCACCTCCAGACCCGCCACATGCTACAACCAACCTCGCTCCAAAAACTAGCCGGCCCGAGGAACTGAGCCGCCACACCATCGACAATGCCACCGGGCCAGCTCCGGCTACCCGTAGAGCTATGACCACTAGCCACCACCGAGGATCCCGGGGCCGTTGCCCCGACATCCATGCTCCGGCATCCATGCTGCCGTCCAGGGCCGACAGACACGCATCGACCTAAGGCCTCCCATCGCGACAGAAGACAGGAAGCGAGGAAAAATGTAATTCAGGAAGATGATGCTATAGCTTTGAACCGGAAAAAAATGAGAAAGAAAAAACAATACCAATTCATTGGAGGAAATAAAGGTAGAAAGAATTGAAGAATAAAAGAGTCTTGAACAAATGATAAGTGTTTTGTGCATACAACGTAAATAATAAAACAAATTGTGTTTAGGTCCAAGTATTGAATCTTCCGAATAGTACATGTAGCAGAATTCGGTGTGGTGAAGCTATATTCAATGCCCAACACTACTCGGATTTGCCATTTCTCAACCATATTAAAAGTTATTCACACACTATATGGTATAGATGCGTAGAGGCATGAATGGTTGTTGCATCACATCACACAAAAGCTAACATAATAACACTCAAATTTAATGGTAAGGAAAAATATCCCTATTTGGACACAGGAGGAGAGATGGAACAAATCGTTATTCACAAAGAAGCAATTCTTCACAACCGAGCCATAGAAGGGAGTAGAGGTCAGTGGTGGCTACCATAGATAGTGTAAGCACATTTACACTTAGTAGGAATTTCTGTTGCTCTGTCAAAGCCCATCGACATCTTAGGAGTTGGAAGTATCAGGATTGACTACTACATCGACTCAGGTTTGTACACGGAGTAGCGTCACTATGATGGTCAGCTAAAGATGGACTCCTTGGCAACCATGTGATGATCATCGAACTAGTATACTTCAGAACGACATGTCACGGCGCAACGCCGTGTGCCAGACCTTGAAACTCTACTGGTGGAAGAGGCGGCATCCTACTTTCATGAGCCCCCCCGGTGGCTACGGGCTGGCTCCTCCTTTCTGCCGTGGCCTGATCGAGTGTGGTGCCATCAGTGCTCCTTGAGAATATCACATCGTAAGCAATATGAAGACGACATGTATAGTGTGGTGGTGGTGTTTATGCTTTGCT
Source organism: Triticum aestivum (assembly GCF_018294505.1). Taxonomy (NCBI): domain Eukaryota; kingdom Viridiplantae; phylum Streptophyta; class Magnoliopsida; order Poales; family Poaceae; genus Triticum; species Triticum aestivum. The sequence goes on from NC_057811.1 coordinate 450,918,402, forward strand.
GAACCATTTTGTTGGTGGCCGTATGGACATGACACATGATGTGATATGCTGGAAGAAGGAATTTATTTTTTCATACTATCCTCTCTGACCTGTTTGCATGTTAAGAATGTTCTTGTCAAACATCGTCTGGCAAGGTTCAACACATATGGTTTTGAAGAATTCATCCAATTCATCGATCTCTTGAAGTCTGAGTCGCCGTTCTTTACCAGATCGTACCAAAGTTTAAAATAGCGATTTGAGAAGGGTGTCGTTAAATGACCAGCTATAACACAGTTATTTGATAAAGTTATGAAATATCCAGCTATAGCCCACTACAACTGATTTCCTGTCCTTTTTCTTCTTCTTCTTCCACTCAACATCATTCAAATACACATCGATATGAAGGGCAGACCACACCTGCCGTGTGGTCACTATAACTGATTTGAAAGACCGTCCTCGCTATTTGGCATAGTCGGCTATTTAAAACAATGATTCCCACCCACGCAGCGAGGAACTAATCAAGGTACAATGTTGGCCCGTGCCGTGGGCCCGTGGCCGGCCTTGTCATGTCCACCTGCCGGAGGTGCTCGAGCGCCTCGTCATCGTGGATGCTGACCACCGGGACCACGCCCACCTACACCCGCTCACGGGCATGGGCACGGACACCACAGCAGCACGCCCGTGGACATCGTCGAGTCCCGCGGCGAGTATGCCTTCCTGCTCGACGTCCCTGGCCTCTCCAAGTCCTACATGCAGGTACGTGCGCACACCATGCCATGCCGCCATGGCCGCCCCCAGTTTCTCCTCGGACCGAGTTCGTTACGCCGGTGAACTAACAATGGGGCGTTTACTCATTTTCGTCCGCAGAAGACTCTGGAGGAGGACAACGTGCTGGTGATAAAGAGCGCCAACCGGAAGCGGAAGCGGGAGGAGGAGGAAGCGGACTGCCGCTACATCCGGCCGGAGAGCCGCGCGTCGCCACGGTCGTTCGTGCGCAAGTTCCGGCTGCCGGAGAAGGCAGACACAGGCGCCATGGCCGCCCGCTGCGAGAGCGGCGTGTTCACCGTCAGCCTCAAGAAGCAGCCGCCGCCAGAGAAGAAGGCCAAGTCCGTCCAGGTCGCCATCGCCTGAGCCTCCTTCAGCCACGCGCTCGCGCGCTTGCTATAGGGAACAACGTTCAATATCGGCGTCATCAGTCAGTGTAGCGGCAGATGAGTGTGCTGGCAGAGTTTGCTAGCTGTGGGTTTTACTAGTTCTTTTGTGGCCGAATGCTCTGTTCAGTGTTGTCATTTTTGGAAGTTGGCGTGGAATGGAACCATGGAGCACGAGTTGTTGGTGATCGTATCTTTTTTTTAAGCAAAGATAGCTATAGCCTTTATTGAGCAGTGGCAATGTTTACGGGGATTACATCAAGATCACGCGGTGATCCAAGCCACAAATGTCTACCCTGGGAGAGGGGGATGTCATATCTAGCTCTTGTGTGTGCTTCAACATTCGAAGCACGAAGTTCATGGCAAAAATTACAACTAAAAAATGATTTAACAGTTTCTCTAATTTCTCTAATGACGCAACCATAGTTTCCTACCATCATAGATGTGTCCGACAACTTACTTGCAGTCTGACACTAAATGAACGGTACCAGTGTTGCGCATCATCTCCCCCGCTTTACCGAACCAATGAACGGAACCAGACGCATGCCTGGACCATGTCAGTGTACATACAGAACTGTGCGTTCTATCAAGATCCATACATGTTTCACGTAATCTTAGCGGAAAATGGAATGTGCAACTCTATTTCGTTAAGCAATCAACATGGTTCGAGCGGCAGGACATCACGATCTATCAAACTCCTCTGCGTCTCTTACTGCCTTTGTTCTCTGCGAGTTCCACAGGTTGGAAGACAAGCAACGACGAAGACGAGAAGGCTATCTCAAGTGTGATGGTCTAAAGAAAGTCAAAACAAAGGGCATGTTCAATGTTTTATTCGACACTTGAGCATTTACCAGGGAGCCCTCAGGGATGTACATGCAGTTATGGATGGCCATGTGCTCATTATGTTAGGATTAAAATGCATAGAAGTGGTTGCTGCTTCACATCAGATCCAAGTTATTAATGAGAAAATAATGCTTCTATTTTTTTATCATAAATAGTGCGTCTATTTAAAGGGGAGAAGAGAGATGGAACATGGTCATTATTCATAAAAAAAAGGTCATACTTGAAACCTGAGCCGATCAAGGAGTAGAGTACAGTTCACTTGGTTGGAATTGCTTTTACAATGTTGTCAACATCCTAGGCCTTGGAAGCATCAGGATTTGCAAGTGCACCAACTCGGGTTTGTTCACAACGTGATGCCTTTGCGACGGTCAGCTAGACATGGACCCTTGTACAAAAATGTGGCTGTGTATTGGTAACTGGACTAGCATAGTCTCCACATTTTTCACTGCGGCATGACACTGTGCACAATAGGTTGGGTTTCTCCTCGGGGGAGAGGTGGCCTCCACAACATGTCCTCGTCGCAGATACTGCGTATGCAGTGACCTTGACAGATATAGTAGCGTGACGTCCTAATGCTATATGCGGGCAGTGAAGACGATGATAGAATGTGAAGTGTTGCTCACATGTATAATGTGAGCCTGGTTATCTTACGATCCAACATTAATGACATATCACTCAGGGTATGATGCAGAAGGCTCTACAATAGGGATTAGATAAAATTTGAAAATAGAAACACTAATTTTTTTTACTATGGTGATTATATTAAATTCGATCATCTAAGGAACTCTCGCAATCACTAGAGTTACTAAGCTCCCAGGAATTACTCGCCCGTGGTATATCGGGGGCTCTGGGCAGCGTGTGGGCCCTGTTGGTCAGTGTGAGAAAGCATGGTGTATCCCCTTTGGTTAGAGCGACAAAGCGACTATGACATCTGGTTTAGGCGGCCTCGCGCTTTTCTCCTTCACCCCACGACGGATGTGCTCTTCTTCCACCAGTGTTCCTTCTCTCCTGCTGCCCTGCCATTGTTATGATCCCTGTCCTCGCTGCACATGTCTAGTGTTGTTCCATAATGGTGTGTTTCCTTTCTACCTTTTCTCTAATGCACCTTAAATTGTACGCGCATTGGTTTCTTGGTGTTTTTTTTGACGGGAAGGCCTTCATGGCTAGCTTTATTACTACAAATAAAAGTCTCTTGGTGTTGGTTGCACGTGGCGTTCATCTTCCAGGAATGAGGAGGAAGCAAGTAAGTCGGTCGTGTTGGCTCTGACAGTGTGGATTTTGTCAACCTCATTGTGTTCCCTGATGCATATATGATAATTTATTTTTCTTAGTCTGGTGAAGAATTAGGTTGTTTGCAAGCTATTTGGGATCTATGCAGAGCTAGCGAGAAATGATCTCTGCCATAGGCAAACTGTACTAAAAAATTGCATGAAACATAGATATCACAATGTCATATTTCATTTGTGTAGATGGATGTTAGTTTCCATGTTCTTAGATGGGCCTGGAGCATAATCAATCAGTCTAGAATCTGTTTTAAATTTGTTGATTTGTAACTTAGCCTGAAACAGTTGGTAAAAGTAGCAGCCCTTGCTTTGATTTTTGTGTTTCAGCTAACAATGACAGTATATCGATTTTGCTTAACTGTGTAAGTTGATTGTCATTGTTGAGCCATCACGGTATAGATTTTTTTCTCTGACATATTTGGAGAGCTAACACGAAACTAACTGATATGTTTCAAAATGCTCATTGGTGAGATATACATGTCTTAAAACAAGAGCTTATTAGAACGTAGGCCCTAAAAATACTTTTGGACTTGTGTTTTGCAACTTCTCTTACAAGGGTACATTTTATTGATTCAAGTGGAAATGTTCATACATTTTTTATGTTCTAAAGGATGCAGGTATGCAATCAAGAAAAAAGAAGAAGTGGCAAACAGAATGGCACAAGCCGCAGAGGCAAATCAGTGAAGTTACTAAGCTCCCTGGGATGTGAGCGTCCTGGTGAATCGAGGGTGGTCGGCAGCTGGATAGGCCATGCCTATACATCTATGCACCGCGGGGTTTGACTTTCGGGCCCACTAGCGTGTACTGGTGGCGCTTTGGGATGCCTTCTTGGGAGTAACTTAGGTAGTAACATAGCGCACTTCAAGAAAATTTTGCTTATGTGACAAGTAGTTAATGAGAGGTGGTAACATAATATGTTACTGTAACATAACACTTCCCGAGACAATATGAGTCTACAAGTGAATAAATAAAGTCATCGATAATTCAACTACTATGTTACTTTGCATTATGAAGATAGTAACTTAGACTAATGTCATATGCATGACACTAGTCTATGTTACTCCCCATTATGACCAGCCTTATGCATGTGTCCACATCGCTCTGCTTTTCCTTCCTATGGTCGGTGTGGCTCTGCCTTCTTTGCGATTGGATTCTGATCTTTTGTTCCTCCTGCGCATTTGGATGAGAGGGCGACGGCTCTAGTCTCTCTTAGGAGAGTGGGTGGCGGCGTTCTTGGTCGGAAGGGAGGTTCGGCGCTGGCTGCTCCTTCTCCCCTACATTGGCTGCCTTGGTGTTGCTCGCCTCAGAGGGAAGTTGCGGCCTTTCTCAGCTTGTGGGGTTGCTTTGTCTGTCTTCTTCTCTACACTCAGAGGTTTGCTATTTTTGCGTTTCCCTTTCGATTTTTGACAGATCTGTGTTGTCTTTTGGTGGGTGGGTGGTTAGACTGTATCTTAGGGGGTGTTGTGTGCGTGTTGTGGCGGATCCCATTGTCGGTCTGCGTGTTCGACGTGGCCAATGTGTGTCGATATTTTTTATGCATCCTCTATTTTTTTCCTGTCTAGGTTTGTGGCTGGGATGTGACGTGCGGGCATTCAGACTGGTAGTGCCACAAGTATTTGGTTATTATGCTGAGCAAAGTGGTCATTTAGGGAGTGTTTTAGGGGTTTGCCTTCGAATCTTCTAGGGGAATTTTCACGGCCTCATGCCCAAGGGTGTTGTGTGAGGTCATCATTATGGTGCGTTATTGCTAGACTTCACGGAATTCTTTTTTGCACGGAGATGGTATTCACGACCTCATTCCAAAGGGTCAGATACCAAAGTTCCAGTCACCCCTGCAAGAGGGGCAAGTGTATTATGTGCAGTATGTGGAAGTCGCTCTGGTGATCTGGCCGTATCGGATAATGTACCAGAGGTTTGAGCTCATGTTTATGGCTTGGACTAATGTCACAAAGATGGATCCTATGTTGGATACTTCCATTGCACGTGTATAGGCTTCGTGCTATGAAGGACATGGCAGAGACATACTGATAAGACTTACCTTGCAGGTAAATGTGGCATGTTTGCTGCCTTTGTTTCTAGTTTAGTAAGTTTTCCCAGAGGGTGGATCTACGTATCATGATTTTGTCGCAGCCGGCAGTGCTTCAAGTGCCTGTGTAGCGGAACTGCCCTGCTCTTCTTGGTAGGCACATTCAGGTGGTTTCTTTTTGAACTCGGTGCATTATGTGATTGTAAAATTGTTTGTTTTCTAATTCTGTATAGAGGTAGGTGTTGTTGAATCTTGGGGCGCTACTACTGCGGAATGTGTTGGTAAGTTTACCTTCATGAACTTTCAAATTGTGTCCACGCTAGATGTCCAGTTCTTTTGAAGTCCATCCGTCCTTATACATTTGCTGTTCACAAGAAAATCAGACCCAAACTGAAACCATACTATGTACTACATTTTGACCTTAATATATAAGTTAAATCAAGTGTATTTACTTCCTATCATTGTTAATTGAACTTTACTTTTTTTGTACTGTTCATTGATTAATAATTTTTGCAGTGATAAGATAATTTTGTTAATACTCTTATTCAATTACACTTTCAAAACTAAGGATTACTGGGGAGGTACTATTTTGAAAAAAGGGGAGAGGTAGTAAAAGAGGAAGTTTATGTAGAAAGAATGCCCTAGTGGATGAAAGAAATATAGTATCTTACATTCATTCCTGTAATTAGCTAGGATCACATCCAGTAACTAATATCTCAAAACATACAGACCATGGAATTGTCTAATAATGCTTATTTGGAGTCTTGATATTCCAATCGTCGAGAAAGTTTTTTCAATCAGCTTGTTTTTTTCTTCTTGTAATTCTTTCTCATGGTTTGTACCGTCCCTTCTATTTTGAATGTTGTCTTTTCTCCAGAATCTGGCTTATTATTGATGCCAACTAATGTGGTAAGTCATGTTATATCTTTTGTAACAGAGTTTGCTTTAAAATTTGCACCATTTGCACTTATAGGATTTTTTCATGCTGCATGAACAGACAATGAGACTTTAAAGAGAAAGATATTTTTGTACAACCAGAAACATCCAAAGGAAAATTTATATTGTGCTGCTGTTTTTTTTATTTAAAAAGTGACAACCTATAGACAGCTTTTATACGTAATGTATACATAGGTGCTGACAATTGTTTTGCACCTTATATATAGGTGCTTTTAAATGTTAGATCATTCATTTTCTAGGACTTATCCATCTGATTCATGATTGTCTTAACCATTTTTCTATTTCAGGTACACATAAAAGCCACATGAGATATCAAGTTATGATGTTCAATTTCTTCAACTGATAGGATGGGTTACCTGTGAGGTTGGTTAAAAAGTTAAATCCTTTTGTCTTACCCATGCATTCCTGTCAAGCTTACAAGAACCAGGTTTCGCAATGAAGGCGAGCACATAAACCAGCATTAATTGATTCCTTTGTAGTAATGAATAAATTCAATCGATGTGTATGTATTTTTACCATTTCAACTCTGTTATGCAGTTATGCCATACTTGATGAGTACCGTGTGTCTGCAGCTAAAATATTGTTGTGTGCAATTATTGCATTATGCTTTTGTTTGGGTGAAATAAACTTTTGATTAGTGCTCTCTTTGGAACCTTTTAATTGAATAGGAGTTACTCCCTCTATCTCATAATATAAGACGTTATTACATCCAATATGTGTGAGCATATCGGATATAATTAATAACGTCTTATATTATGGGACGGAGGGAGTACGTGAGAAAAAAGGCATTTTTGAGAAAATAAGACATGGTTAGGGAGGCCCTATGCAGGAACTGTAGTTGGGGGAGGCAAGTGAGAAGGTGGCGACGGACTAGGGTTTCTCTCTTAGTTTGTGGTGGCATTGAAATTATTTTCTTTTTCTAAATGGTTGGAGTGCTTCTATATATGTTGCTCTTCATGGATGAAAAACGGTTGGCAAGGTAGATTAAAATACATGGATGCAATAAAATAAAGGGTTAATGTAGTAGGACTCCTATTAAAACGTGAGAAGAAAGCTGAAACCGAGTGAGGCGTTTTGGCTCCCAGGAGCTACTCAAATGTCCAAATTCTCTGAAATTTGGAGCGCACCTTACGCACCAAATTATCGACCATGCACAAAAAATTTGTATTTTTTTGAATGTTTTTGATTTTTTATGAATTATTTCTTGACCGGGTGCAGAAGAGCCCGGGCTTAGAATTGGATATTCAGAAACATTACCATTAATCAAAAAGACACATGAGTTGAGTAAGGAGTATAACTCAGTGATTCCTAGCATACGTAATGCTTGCAAGTGCATTGAGTTGGAATTGCTTTTGTAGTGTCGCTGAAACCCATAGATATCTTCGGATTTAGAAGCATCTAAGTGCATTTCCAAATTTTTAGAGTGTTTCTTATAATGCTGGTGTTTGATTAACATGGATTTTCTTCTCCTATTTAAATTTTAGAGGACAGATGGACCAACATAACCATTATTCACAAAGACACTCTTTGCACCCAAGCCGAGCAAGGGATAGAGATCGGTGGTTGCTAGCGTATGTAACGTCTAGCTGGGTTTGTACATAAAGTAGCATGCTAGTAGGATCAATCATATACGAGAAACTAGACTTGTCTAGAGGCATATGAAGCAAACACAGGTACTAACAATGAGACAATTGACACATACATGTTACCGAGGAAGGAAACATAGGTGTTCATTATCGCCTATGGTGGTGAAATGGTCTAAAAGATAGTGATCAATCACAGAAGTGGTCATAGCCCACCGGTGAAGTAATCGTCGCCAAATTAGTCGGCCTCATAAGTAGTTACGCTTGGATAACAACAACAACAACAACAACAACAACAACAACAACAACAAAGCCTTTAGTCCCAAACAAGTTGGGGAGGCTAGAGGTGAAACCCATAAGATCTCGCAACCAACTCATAGCTCTGGCACATGGATTGCAAGCTTCCACTTGCTCTGTCCATAGCTAGCTCTTTGGTGATACTCCAATCCTTTAGGTCTCTCTTAGCAGACTCCTCCCATGTCAAATTCGGTCTACCCCGCCCTCTCTTAACATTCTCTGCACGCTTTAGCCGCCCGCTATACACTGGAGCTTCTGGAGGCCTGCGCTGAATATGTCCAAACCATCTCAGATGATGTTGGACAAGCTTCTCTTCAGTTGGTGCTACCCCAACTCTATCTCGTATATCATCATTCCGGACTCGATCCTTCCTCGTGTGGCCACACATCCATCTCAACATACGCATCTCCGCCACACCTAACTGTTGAACATGTCTCCTTTTAGTCGGCCAACACTCAGTGCCATACAACATTGCAGGTCGAACCGCCGTCCTATAGAACTTGCCTTTTAGCTTTTGTGGCACTCTCTTGTCACAAAGAATGCCAGAAGCTTGGCACCACTTCATCCATCCGGATTTGATTCGATGGTTCACATCTTCATCAATACCCCCATCCTCCTGCAGCATTGACCCCAAATACCGAAAGGTGTCCTTCTGGGGTACCACCTGGCCATCAAGGCTAACCTCCTCCTCCTCACACCTAGTAGTACTGAAACCGCACATCATGTACTCGGTTTTAGTTCTACTAAGCCTAAACCCTTTCGATTCCAAGGTTTGTCTCCATAGCTCTAACTTCCTATTTACCCCCGTCCGACTATCGTCAACTAGCACCACATCATCCGTAAAGAGCACATACCATGGGATATCTCCTTGTATATCCCTTGTGACCTCATCCATCACTAATGCAAAAAGATAAGGGCTCAAAGCTAACCCCTGATGCAGTCCTATCTTAATCGGGAAGTCATCAGTGTTGACCTCACTTGTTCGAACACTTGTCACAACATTATCGTACATGTCCTTGATGAGGGTAATGTACTTTGCTGGGACTTTGTGTTTCTCCAAGGCCCACCAGATGACATTCCGCGGTATCTTATCATAGGCCTTCTCCAAGTCAATGAACACAATATGCAAGTCCTTCTTTTGCTCCCTATATCTCTCCATAAGTTGTTGTACCAAGAAAATGGCTTCCATGGTCGACCTCCCAGGCATGAAACCAAACTGATTTTTGGTCACGCTTGTCATTCTTCTAAAGCGGTGCTCAATGACTCTCTCCCATAGCTTCATTGTATGGCTCATCAGCTTAATTCCACGGTAATTAGTACAACTCTGAACATCTCCCTTGTTCTTGAAGATTGGTACTAATATACTCCGTCTCCATTCTTTTGGCATCTTGTTTGCCCGAAAAATGAGGTTGAAAAGCTTGGTTAGCCATACTATCATTAAGTCCCCAAGACCTTTCCACACCTCAATGGGAATACAATCAGGGCCCATCGCCTTGCCTCCTTTCATCCTTGTTAAAGCCTCCTTGACCTCAGACTCCTGGATTCGCTGCACAAAACGCATGCTGATCTCATCAAAGGAGTCGTCCAGTTCAATGGTAGAACTCTCATTCTCCCCATTGAAAAGCTTGTCGAAGTACTCCTGCCATCTATGCTTAATCTCCTTGTCCTTCACCAAGAGTTGGCCTGCTCCGTCCTTGATGCATTTGACTTGGCCAATATCCATCGTCTTCCTCTCTCGGATCTTGGCCATCTTATAGATGTCCCTTTGGCCTTCCTTCGTGCCTAACCATTGGTAGAGGTCCTCATATACCCGACCCCTTGCTTCACCAACAGGTCGCTTTGCAGCCTTCTTCGCCATCTTGTACTTCTCTATGTTGTCTGCACTCCTATACAGGTATAGGCGTCTGAAGCAATCTTTCTTCTCTTTAATCGCCTTCTGGACATCATCATTCCACCACCAGGTATCCTTATCTTCGCTTCTCCTTCCCCTCAACACTCCAAACTCCTCTGAGGACACCCTACGAATGCAAGTTGCCATCTTCATCCACACATTGTCCACATCCCCTCCTTCCTCCTAAGGGACCTCCTTAATGACCCTCTCCTTGAACGCCTGAGCTACCTCCCCCATGAGCTTCCACCACTTCGTTCTAGCGACTTTGACATGCTTATCCCGCTGGACACGAATCTGAAAGCGGAAGTCAGCAACCACCAGCTTATGCTGGGGTACAACACTCTCTCCAGGTATCACCTTACAGTCTAGGCACACACGCCTATCCTCTCTTCTCGAGAGGATGAAATCAACCTGGCTAGAGTGTTGGCCACTACTAAAAGTCACCAGACGTGATTCTCTCTTTCTAAAGAGGGTGTTAGCTATAATCATGTTGTAGGCTAGAGCAAAGCTTAAGACATCTTCTCCTTCTTGATTCCTGGTGCCATAGCTAAAGCCCCCATGCGCCCCTTCAAAACCTGTGTTAGATGTACCCATGTGGCCATTGAGGTCTCCTCCTATGAAGAGCTTCTCACCAATCGGTACACTCCTAACCATGTCTTCCAGGCCTTGCTAGAACTCCCTCTTGGTGTTCTCATTGTGGCCTAGTTGCGGGGCATACGCGCTGATAACATTGAGAACCAAGTCCTCAACTACCAGCTTAACCAGGATAATCCGGTCCCCATGTCTCTTGACATCTACCACTCCATACTTGAGGCTCTTGTTGATCAAGATGCCTACGCCATTTCTGTTTGCAGCCGTCCCCGTGTACCACAGCTTGAAGCCGGTATCCTCCACGTCCTTCGCCTTTTGTCCTCTCCATTTGGTTTCTTGGACGCAATGGATATCAACGCCTCTCCTCACCGCTGCATCAACTAGCTCCCGAAGCTTCCCTGTCAGAGACCCTACGTTCCAGCTACCTAAGCGAATCCTCCTAGGCTTGGCTAGCTTCCTTACCCTTCGCACTCGTCGAGTCAAATGCGAAGACCCTTGCTCATTTTCCACTACATCCGGGCGCCGATGTAGCGCGCCATTAAGGATGCGACGACCCGATCCTCTCTCACTTGCCACCGTATCCGGATCAAGATACGGCGCGCCACCTGGGGGGGGGTGACGGCCCGGCCCTTGCCCATTTTCCACCACACCCCGGTTCCGATGTGGCGCGTCGCTGAGAGGGTTATGCCCCAACGAATTTTTTTTGGGTTTCATCTCCATAAGAGTGGCTGAGTTTTTACATTGGCTCGCCAAGACTATCACAACCCTCCTCCTTTATCTGGGCTTGGGACCGGCTATGTTGAGAAAACATAGGCAGAGCTAAGTAGTTATGCTTGGACTGTCCTAAAAAATAGTATTGTGTGGTCCATGCTCTCAAGGGATGTGGTTGAAAGCCACATGGAAACTGTGATGGGATAAACGTTGAAGCTATGCATCAAAAGAAACAATTAGCAATGTGCAAGTAGAGATATTGTTGTGGTGCATACTTCTCATCTGCCTACATTACACCAGTTAATTGCTAGACTCCGGTAAGTGAGCTGGCCCACGGCTACCCGTGGCACCCGGCCCGCTCTTCAGCCAAGGTTTCGCCTTGCGCCTTGACAGGCACCCTATTTACTTCACATTTCTTTTGTAATCATCATAGAGCGTACCATCATATAATAAAGGCGGGCAAAACATATCACAACTCTAGGAGTATGCCTCCCCATTCGATGCCCCCAGTGTCTCCAAGTCTAACATTAGGAGGGGATTTGTAGCACACACGTGCAGGGGTACCAACCTCATTTTTCTTTTGGCTTTTGATGTCTATCGTCGAGGACCAGCATGTCTATCATGACCTAGCAGCCGACGAGTGAACGACGACTACTACCAGCCAGCGCTCAGCATGATGGTGACTATCATCCAATACCATGGCCTGAGCAGGTTGAAGTAGCCACATGGGTGGCCTATGCAGGGGCAAGGGGCGGCAATGGCCAGAAGTTGGATAACCAACGACTGCAACCACAAAGCCTACAGCGGACCAGCTACGCTGTCACTGAGGCAACCATTGAGTATATGTGTTGTGCATATTTGTGTATTGGGCCCACCTCCTAATTCGTTGTATAGTTGAGGTCGTGGTCCACCCCTTGCACATCATATATACGTGTGTTTGTACCTGAGGAATACAACACGTGATTCCCACATCTTACATGGTATCAGTTTCCGGGTTCTAACCCTAGCCTTCCGCTGCCGCCGCCGCTCGCGCATCCTCCGCGCCAGCCGCTGCTCCTCCTTCCTGCCGCTTGCTACTCACCCGTGCCTCCCCCCGCCAGCCACATCGCGCACTGCTCGATCCCTCGCCCCCAACATCGCATCGCCCGCCCGCCAGTCGAAGCCGCTTCGCTCGCCCGATCCCTCGCCCGCCAGCCGCTTCGCTACGCCCGCTCCAGCCGCTTCCCTCGCCCGCTGGCCTGATTGCCCGCTCGCCCGCCTCATCTCGCCCGCCAGCCGCTTCGCTCCATCGCTGCTGTCGAACCCAGCCGTTGTTGCCGAACCCGTTGGATCGCCCGACGCCGCCGCTGCCGATACACTCGAGCCGCCGAGCCGCCTCATCCTTATCACCCAGCCGCTGCTGCCGAACCCGTTGGATCGCCCAACGCCGTTGCTGCCGATGCACTCGAGCCGCCGAGCCGCCTCATCCTCGTCATGTCGTCCATCACCTCATCCGCGTCCACCAACTCCAACCCGTTCGCTGACGCCAACCCTCCTGACGTGAATGACATCCGCAAGCTCAACATATTCGAGTGGGTGCCGGTTCGCCTCTCAGGCGGACTCCTCCTACTACACGTGGAAGACCTACCTTTCCCTCGTGTTCCAGGAGTATCATCTTATCAACCACGTGGACGGCATCGTCGACTCCAGCCTCGTCCTCGAGTTCCATGACTGGTCCACCATCGACACCACGATCATCCGCTGGTTCTTCCTCACGATCTCGCCGGACCTCTTTCAGACGGTCGTGCAGGACGGTGATGATGCCTACGCCATGTGGACCAAGCTGAACAGGCTCTTCACCGACAACCAGCTCCAGTGTCGTGTTTTTTTGCAGCAAGAGTTCTTCGGGTGTCATCACTACAAAAAAAAGACACATCCGTGACATTTTGGGCCGAACGAATTTTTTTCTGTCATACATATGACACTTCTATGACGATAATTGTGACAAAACACGGTATCATCATAGATGTGGTGGGCTCCTACATCTATGACAAAAAATCATGACAGAAAATGGGCTTTTCGTCCTGGGCAGGCCGGAGACGCAGCTGCATGACATTCTTTGGGCCATCCAGCACGGAAAAAACCGTGGTAGAAGCGAGGGGGAGGAAAATTTCGAGGAGTTCCCGGTTACGGTGGGAGGTCGGGGGCCGAGCGATGCGCATTTCTCTCGTACACGTACGCGCGTGTGTGCGAGGCGTTGGCTCTAACTGAACCCGAGCGAGGCATTGGGCTCTAACTGAACCCGAGCGATTGCACTGCAGGCTACGCGTTACTGAACCCGAGCGATCGATCGATGGCTGTTACTGAACCCGATCGAGCGATTCCTTCGCTACTGCTGCTAACTGAAGCCGATCGATTGGATGAACAGTGAGCGT